>NC_056739.1:458280951-458583451 GCF_019279795.1 Protopterus annectens
ATATATAAAGACACACACACACACATATATAAAGACACACACACACACATATATAAAGACACACACACACCCCCATATACAGACACACACACACACCCCCATATACAGACACACACACACACACACACCCATATACAGACACACACACACACACACACACACACACCCATATACAGACACACACACACACCCATATACAGACACACACACACACACCCATATACAGACACACACACACACACACACCCCATATACAGACACACACACACACCATATATAAAGACACACACACACATATATAGACACACACACACACACACACACATATACAGACACACACACACACACACCATATATAGACACACACACACCATATATAGACACACACACACACCACATATAAAGACACACACACACCCCACATATAAAGACACACACCACACCCCACATATAAAGACACACACACCACACCCCACATATAAAAACACACACACCACACCCCACATATAAAAACACACACACCCCACATATAAAAACACACACACCCCACATATAAAAACACACACACCCCACATATAAAAACACACACCCCACATATAAAAACACACACCCCACATATAAAAACACACACACATGAAGTTATGTACCTACCATAACGTTCCATGTTAGTGGTCTTCTATTGCCTTCTTTCTTGCTGGGTGGGTCCGGAGCCGATCCTCGACTCGGCCTCTGCCTATAGTAAAGCTCGAGAGCTAATTTTACCGGCTCGAAGCAACCCTATATCCCATGATGCTAGGCAGTAACTACCCAGATCTAGTTTAGTAGCTGAAAATAAATAGCCAATTTAGTCTCCCAACTCAGGAGAAACTCCCCAAATGTCACTAGCTAAAACAGTAGCTACCCCAGGGCAACCTGTTTGGGCTTAAAATAGTGCAAGATAAGGCCCCTTAGAAGAAGGGGAAATCCTTTTGGTCTGTCCAGGCTAAGGGGATGGTGGGCGGGACGCAAGAAAGGAGAGAGAAGACAACATTGAACGTTAATGGTAGGTACATAACTTCTCAATGTTAAGTTGTCAATCTCACCTTCATTCTTGCTGGATGGGACTGCGTCCCTAGCACCTTCATCCTGGTGGCTCATTGGAACAGACTCTTGAGAACGGTGAAACCAAAATTTGCCCAGTTTCTGGAGGCCATGTCCAATTTGTAATGTGTAACAAAGGTATGAGGAGGCGCCCATGTGGCTGCCGCACAGATAGTGTCTATTGGTAATCTAGCTTGAAAGGCTGTAGATGTAGACAACGCTCTGGCTGAATGGGCTCTTGGCCTAGAAGGCAATTCTTTACCTACAAGTTTATAAATACAGGTAATCACAGAAGACAGCCACCTAGACAGGGTTACTTTGGATACCGGAAGGCCCTTTGTACTTTCTGCATAAGATAAAGAGTTGATCAGATTTCCTGATTTGTTTAGTTCTGTCCAGATAGTAGCAGAGCTGACTAACGTCCAGGCAATGCAGTTTTTGCTCCGCCCTGTTTGAATGATTAGTGAAGAAAACTGGAAGATCAATAGATTGATTTAAATTTGTCTGGGAAGCCACCGTGGGTAAAAAAGACGGGTTAGTTCCAAGAGAAACTCTGTCTTTGTGGAAAACGAAATAAGGAGGACGAATGCTAAGGGCATGAAGTTCAGATACTCTCCTAGCAGATGTAATGGCAACTAGGAAGTGCGTCTTCCAGGAAAGTAACTTCAAAGAACAGGAAGTCGCAGGTTCAAAGGGAGGGAGAATGAAGGATGTTAAAACTAAGTTTAAATCCCACTGTGGTGGGGGTTCTTTGATTGGGGGCTTGAGTAAAGATACCTCTGAGGAATGCTTTGCAAAGCTTATGGGACATGATGCTGGAGTCCCGACAGGCCTATGTGAAAATTTGAAATGGCTGCTAACTGAACTTTTACTGTGGAGGATGAAGATCCCGATTGAAATATTTCGGCTAAGAAATCTACAACCGAGTGTATTGGAGCAGTGAAGGGAATCTACATTCCTAGCCCTTGCCCAGAAGGAAAAACGCTGCCATTTACTAGCATAGATCCTTCTGGTGGAAGACTTAAGGGAAGCTACGATATCACGGACAGAATTTGAGATCATGGGAAGCCTGGCTAGGGAAGGAAGTGGAGCAACCAAGCTGTGAGGTTGAGAGATTGGAGGCATTGGTGCAGCTGCCCTGACTGATGGGCCAAAAGATCTGGCACTGGATCCAAATGCCAAGGCTGCTCCAAAATGATGCAGGAACGGGAACCATATCCGTCGAGGCCAATAAGGGGCAATGAGAATCATCTTGGCTCTCAAGGCGGTAGCTTTCTGAATTATCTGTGTGATTAATGGGAAGGGGGGGGCGTATAGAAGTCCCAGAGGCCAATTGTGGACTAGAGCGTCTCTGGGGGGATGGCCTGGAAGGGGGAAGAGAGTGAAGTCGAGGCACTTGCTGTTTTGTGGTGTTGCAAAAACATCACAGCAAGGAAACCCCCACTTCCGAAAAATTTCCTCAGTCACAGATTGCTTGAGAGACCACTCGTGGGGGCATAAGAATAGCTCTGCTCAGCCTGTCCGCTATGATGTTGGACTTCCCGGGAATGTGCGTTGCTATCAGAAACCGCTAAGAGATTGCCCATTGCCACAATCTGAGTGCTTCAAGACACAGGGAATAGGACTTGGTTCCGCCCTGTTTGTTGATGTACCACACTACGGACATATTGTCCGTTTGAATTGCAATAGTCCCCAGGGGAAGAGTCTGAGGGCTTGCAACGTTAAAAGCACTGCTCTCATCTCCAGGATGTTTATGTGCAAGTGGCATTCGAAAGGTTGCCATTGACTGTCCTGCCCTGAAAATACCACACCCCCACCCGATCAGGGAGGCGTCGGATGTGACAGTGGCGACCAGTAGGGGGGGGGGGATAAATGGTCTTCCTGAAGGACTTTAGGAGAGACCATCCACCAAGACAGATGTTTCTTGCAAGATAGAGAAAAGATCTTGTGTGTCATAGGAAGCTGTTGGAAAGGACCACTGGGAGAAAAGCATCCACTGGAGGAGCCGCATGTAAAAGCGGGCAAGAGGAAGTAGTGTGATGGCTGCCGCCTTGAGACCTAACACTTTCAGAACATACTTGGCCTGAATTCTGTTGCTCTGAAGGAGAACGTGAACATGATTTTGAATATCTAAGACCCTCTGCTCTGATAACTTTGCTGAGAGCTGTAGTGTCTCCAAGGTGGCGCCTATGAAGGTAATAGACTGACAAGGCGACAAGGCAGACTTTGAAATTTATGGAAATACCTAGCCCTTTGCAAGTTTGAATGGTATAATCTCTGGCCAGAAGGAGCTGATGCCTGGTGGTGGCAATAAGGAGCCAGTCTAGATAAGGAAAAACATGGAATCCCTGACTTCTGAGATGAGCCATAACCACTGCCATGCATTTGGTGAACACTCGGGGGGGGGGGGGGGCTGTAGTTGGACCAAAGGGCAGGGCCCTGAATTGATAGTGACTGGCCCCGGGCCAGAAGCGGAGAAACCTTCTGGAGCGCCTGTGTATCTTGATGTGATGATACGCATCCTGAAGATCCACTGAGCACATCCAATTGTCCTTGCCCAGAAGGGGTAGAATGGACTGTAGCGTGACCATCCGGAACCGCGTTCTTTTTACAAACTTGTTTAGTTTGCCGAGATCCAATATTGCCTCCAGCCCCCTGTTTTTTTTTGGTACCAAAAAGAACTTTGAGTAGACTCCGGATCCTAGCTGGTCTGCTGGGACTGGCTGGATGGCTCTGTTAGCAGCTTTGATATTTCCAGTGCTGCTTGTTCCCTTAGACTGGGTGGAATGTCTGGGAGGGACCCTTTTTGTAGAGTTGGGGTTTGGATAAAGGGGATTTTGTAACCCTTGGATATGATAGACTGCACCCATTTGTCTTGAGTGAGGGAGAGCCAGGCTTGTGGGTACTGCGATAATCTTCCCCCGACTGCCTCCGAAGCTGGACAGTCTGGCAGCACCTCAGGGATGCTGGAAGGGTTGGTCAGAAAGTTTCTCTGCTACCCAGATTCTGTGGACCCCCTCTGCCTCTTGGACGGCGTCTGTTCCCCCCTCTGCCTCTAGGGGGAAACTGACCTCTTGTGTCAGGCGTGACTCCTTGTGATTTGCAGAACCACATTTTTCCACCCTTTTGACCCTTAGGATATGGTCTAGATGGGGTTGAAAAACGGACTCCTACGGCAGAAGGAGTCTTGCCATCTTGTTCGCATCTGGTCAAGGTCTCTCACTTGGGGTCCAAACAACGCTGAACCATCAAAGGGGGAGTTAGTGAAGGACTCCTTGAAGGGGTCTGCGAAGCTGCAAAGCCGCATCCAGGCATGATGCCTTAAAGCCACACCTATGCCTGCGGCCCTACTCGCTCCATCAGCTGCATAGGAAATAAGCCGCATGGAGGAGTTGACAATGGAATTCAGCGTTCTAGCTGCGAGCTGATTTTGTCCTGAGACCCAGCAGCTGATGGATCCTGTAGAACCACACCTAGTTCTTAGAGAATATCTCTTTGAAGACGGGTGAAGTGGCATAAGTAATTCAGCGACCGCATGGCAAAGGTCGCTGACGAGAATATCCGCTTGCCGTACCTATCCATAGACCTAGAATCCTTATTAGGTGGATGGATAGGCACTGAAGGATCAGCCAGTTCCTTCTTGGTGGCTGCAGCCACCACCATGGCATCAACTAGGACACCCTTAGTTAAAAATTGCTTATCCAAAGGGGCTGTGATAAATTTGGAAGGCCTCTGTGGGGTGGGTTCCATCGAATCAGGGGCTGTCCACGCCACCACTTCCATAAGGGGGGGTCGAAGGGTGGAAACACCCAGGAGGTGAAGGGCGAGAACCAAACAACTCTAGGTAAACAGACTCTTCCTCGGAAGGATTAAGGGTAGACCAGTTCCCCCTCTGAGGATTTCAAGGATGTCAGAAAAGGAGACATCCTTAGAGGGGAACTTGGGGACCCTTCCGACTCATTCAAGTCAGTATCAGATGTGATGGACTCAGGGGAGTCCACATGCTTCCTCTTATGCGGGGGTTCACTTGACTGATCAGAAGAAACTTTGGAAGAGGAGGATATTCCCAGTAATGAAACTGGAGGCGTTGTATCTACGGCCGGGGGTGAGAGAGTAGGCAGAGACCTCAGCAGGCACTACAGTGGGAAGAGCTGATGGTGCTGACTGTAGAGCAGGCACTAGGGCCAGCTCATGACCTCGAAGGTGCTCCTATCAGCAGAGCAGAAGGCTCCTGCTCCGAAGAACTAGGAACCCCAGCCGGCACCGACAGGGACAGCTCCGAAGCCAATGTCAGGGCTGAACTCACCAGCGCTGACTGAGGGAGAACGGGGTCGGACAAGGGTCTGATGCCACTTGCCCCCTCTGAGCCAGCGAGGAAGTCCAAGCGCCCGGATCCCTCCAAGGAAGGCACCATGGACGAGATCAGAGCAGCCGAAGGGGGAGGTATCTGCTCCGCCATCACGATGGTCGCAGTTCCGAGAAGCTCCGGCTGCGAACTCAGGGGTAGAGTCAAAGGAGGAATCATAGGTTGTATGGATATAGCCACTGTCTGATGAGACAGGCTATGAAGCATTTGGGCCAGTGCCTGAGACTTTAACAGGCTGCTGTCCACCCTCTCAAGGTCATGGTCAGAAAGCCTGGAAGACAGAGGAATAGCTCCGATGGCTCCGCTCAGAGAGTAAAGGCGATCTTGGAGCCGAATGAATAGATTCCAGAGATGGAGATCTAGACCTCTTACGTGTGGAGGATACCGAACTGGTGGAGCCGTAGACACATCGGCTCCAGCCGGGGCAGACTGTGAAGACTTGTCTTGGAGGCATCGGCTCCAGCCGGAGCAGGAAGCTAAGCCGATTGTGTCGCAGAAGGTGAGCCACCAGCCGAAAGCTTAGATCAGAGCTGACGGTTTGGATGGCTTCAAAGGCTTCCCCGGCAAAGACTTAGCTGGGGAACCTTTGGGCTTTAATAAGCCCCTCAAAATAAACTTATTCCTGCGCTCCTGCAGGACTCTTGGGCTGAATGCATGGCACACAGAATAAGAGTCCTGCAGGTGCAGGGGTCCCAGGCAATAAACACAAGTGTGACCGTCAGCGACATCTGACAGCACGAGTCACACTTCTTGAAGCCTGAGACCTTCATGTCTTTCAACATTATGCTGTCGAAAAAAGTCAAGATTCTGAAAGTTAGAATCACACACAGACAAAGGATACATAATTAATAAAAAACCACACTCACAGCTAAGAATCCCTAAAAGGGACTGAGAAAAAAAACTGAAGGGCCTAAGGCCTAACCCTAGGGTTAGGAGTATAACTTGGGATAAGGGGTTAAACAGAGAAACTAAATGTGAAAAAGGTAGTAAAGATAAAACTAGCCTTTGACAAAATATGGGGAATCTAAGAGAGAAAAACTAGAAAATTTCTTAAATTTTCTTACTGACCTGTGGAGCTGGTAAAAAGAGCACCGCTAGCAAAAGCGGCAAATGAGATCTGGGTAGTTACTGCCTAGCATCATGGGATATAGGGTTGCCTCCAGCCGGTAAAATTAGCTTTCAAGCTTTAGCATAGGCCAAGTCAGAGTCGAGGATCGGCTCTGGACCCATCCAGCAAGAATGAAGGCGAGATTGACACACACCCACCCACCACACACACACCCACCCACAAAAACACACACCCACACACAAAAACACACACACACCCACACACCACACACAAAAACACACACACACCCCACCCCACACACCACACAAAAACACACACACCACACAAAAACACACCACCACACAAAAACACACCACCACACACACACACACCACCACACAAAACAGACACACACACACACACCAAAACAGACACACACACCACACAAAACAGACACACACACACACACACACACACACAGGAACCACCAAAACACACACACACACACCACACAAAAACACACACACACAACACAAAAAACACACACACACAACACAAAAAACACACACACACACAACACAAAAAAACACACACACACACACACAAAACACACCCACCACACACACACACACACACCACACACACACACACACACACACACACACACACACACACACACACACACACAAAACACACACACACACACACACACACACACACACACAAAAACACACACACTCACCACACACAAAAATACACACAAAACACACACATACATCACACAAACATGAAACACACGCACACACCACACACAAACACACACACACACACACACACACACACACACACACACACACACACACACAAACACACACACACACACACACACACACCACACAAAACAGACACACACACACACACACACACCACACAAAACAGACACACACACACACACCACACAAAACAGACACACACACACACACCACACAAAAACACACACACACACACCACACAAAAACACACACACACACACCACACAAAAACACACACACACCCACCACACAAAAACACACACACACACACACACCCACCACACAAAACACACACACACACACCCACCCACCACACAAAAACACACACACACACACACACACAAAAACACACACACACCCACCACACAAAACACACACACACCCACCACAAACACACACACCACACACACACACCACTACAAACACCCCCACACACATTCACACAAACACCCATACACACACACACGCACACATACACACACACACACACCACACACACACACACACACACCACCACACAAAACACAAACACACACACACACACACCCACCACACAAAAACACACACACACACACACACACCCACCACAAAACACACACACACACACACACACACACCACACAAAACAGACACACACACACACACACCACACAAAACAGACACACACACACACACACCACACAAAACAGACACACACACACACACACCACACAAAACAGACACACACACACACCACACAAAACAGACACACACACACACCACACAAAACAGACACACGCACCACACAAAAACACACACACCCACCACACAAAAACACACACACCCACCACACAAAAACACACACACCCACCACACAAAAACACACACACCCACCACACAAAAACACACACACCCACCACACAAAAACACACACCCACCACACAAAAACACACACACCCACACAATATATATATTTAAAAAAACATACGCATGTACACACAAAATGCAATTAGTAATCTCCTTTGAATGAGTTGCATCTGTTACTGCATGTCCCAGAGGATTAGGTGAAAACATAACTAACCACAGTATCAAACCATTCAGAAAATCTGAAGATAGAAACGTAGCTACCTAGGAATGTCCAGCAAATGCAACTTCCTGCCCTTTGCTAGAGCAATTGGGGAAGAAAACTGGTAACTGCATAGTGCGTTTCAGTAGCCATCCTTTATGCCCAAAGTGGCCTAGTATGGAGAGAAACTCTGGAAAATGTAAGATGGCTTAAAAGACTGCCTGTAAATTTAGAAATTCTTGCTAAGGTGGTCACTAGAAAGTTGGTCTTTCAAGACAATGGTCAATCATTGGCTGGCTCAAAAGGGCTTTGAGTCAGACCTTGTAGGATGAAAGTAAGATCCCAAGGAGAAGTGGGGGCTACGGAAACCCTCCTCCATAAAAGCTTCATCGCGAAGCTACAAAGCCTGAAGAGAATCCATAGTGGAAGTCGGATATGGCTGTGAATTAAAGCTGGATTCCAGGGAAGGATGGTAGGGATGGGGCCGAAGAGTTATGTTCTTTGCAAGCCCAAATAAAGCTGCTCCACTTGCTTCTATATACCTTTCTTGGTACATGCCTTTTCAGAGGCTAAAACAATATTCTTGACTGGAGATGAAAGCTTAGACCCTTTAATAATCATTGGAATTGGAGAAACCATGCTTTTAACTGGGAGTCCTAGTGATGGATGGGTTAGGAGGTCCTAAATGGGCCACAGTATCCAAGGAGGATACTTCAGATAACAGAGGAAGAGGGGGACCAAATCTGATTCCAATAAGGGGGAATGAGAATTAGTGCGCTTCAACTGTTGGGCTTTCCGAATTTTGGAAACAAAGGGAGAATAAGCACAAAGGAGACCAGAGGCCAATTGGGGACTACATTATCCCTTGGGGGCAGAACAGCACGAAATACTTACTGCACTTGTAAGGGGGGTCTCTGCAAGAATGGTCCCAAAATCTGGTTCACTGCAGTTTGGTTGAGGGAATATTGGAGTGTCAGGATGGATCTGCTGAGTGTCTGCCAACACCTTGGATTTCCCCAATGAGAAAACAGTGCAAAGATTGTACCAGACTACAGACATTGTCGATAACTGCAACAGCCCCCCAGAGGGAGAACATCCTGAAAGGCTTGCAACAAGAGGACTGCTCTTGTGCCTAGGACACAGATATGCAACCTAGTCTCTACAAGAGTCCATGTGCCTTGGACCATCTTCCCCTTGAAATGGCCCTGCACCCTAGCCAAGAAGCGTCTGGGGTCACTGTGGCTTCAGGTGAGGGAAGGATGAATGGTCTGCCAACTGAGAGATCAGAAGGATTCCAGGTGGGTTTTGCAAGTTTTTGTAAATAACAAATGGAGACTGGTGAAGTATAAACCACTGGACAGCCAAGGTCCACTGGAGACCACACAACCTTGCCAGAGGTACTAGTGTTACAGCAACAGCCACAGATCCAAGAGCTCTAAGAACAAGCCTGGGAGAAGAATGAACTAGTAAAACTTTGGACTTGTTCCTCAAGGTGCCTATTTGATATAGGGGCAATGCTATTTAGGTAACTGTTCAGCGGAGCCCCAATAAACTCCAAAGATTGAACCGGTACTGGTTGCAATTTGTCGTGACTTACTGCAATGCCTAGGAAATCTGATATCTGGTAAAGGTAATCTTACATGAGACAGTGGATGCCAGGTTGGGGCAATCAGGAGCCAGTCATATAGGTACACGAACACCAGAAAACCTTGCAGTACAAAATGAGCTGCGACCACTGCCATGCAGTGGGGGCTGTTGAGTCCAAAGGGCAGGGCTCTGAATGGGTAGTGATCGGCTCCCAGCCTGAAGTACAAGTGACTCCTGAAGTGCCTATTTTGACACTAATATGCGCCCTTCAAGTCCACACAGCGCATCCAATAGTCCTTCCTTAAATGGAAGGATATAGACTGTACTGGTGACAGTCCGAAGCTTTGCTCTGATTTTCTAATGCAGCAGACTTCCTCTGAATGGGTGGAAAACTGGGGAGCGTCTTTCATGTTATTGAGGGCATAAGGGGAAAACAGAATGCAATAACCTCTGTATATTATGCTCTGCACCCAAACATTTGGGCCAAGGCATCTTGAGTGTAGAGAAAAAAAAAAAAAAAAAAAAAAAAGGAGGACCCATCTGCCTCCAGGGCAGAACAGTCAGGTAACAGTTCAGGGTTAGTCAGAAAAAGGCTCCCTATCAGCATTCCTGAAGCCCCGATTTTGCAGGTCCCCTCTGAGCCTGCGGTGGCAACTCCCATTAAAGCCCCCCTCTGCCTCTGGAGGGGAACCCTCCACGATGGTCAGGAAAAGACCCTCGAGACTTACAGAACCAAATTTTCTTGGCCCCTCTCAGATTCCTGAAGTAGGTCTGTTGATGGGTGGAAACCCTGATCCCTACCAGCAGGCAAGGTATTGCCCTCTTTCTTGCGGCAGGTCAAGGTGTCTGATGGTGCAAACAAAAGAGGAGCCATCAAAGGGAATGTTGACAAAGCTGCCTTAAAGGTCTCCATGCAGTCACAAAGCCTTATCCAAGTAGGTCCGCACAGAGCAATGCCACTGCTGGCTGCCCATCAGGTACCCTCAGAGTGAGAAGACTCATGGACAAATAGGCAAAAAGTGGCCAGCTTTAGAGAAACTTTCCTGTAGTCCTCTCTCAGCAAGGTCCCCACCGAGTCAGAGTCCCCCGACCAGCTCTCTCTGCAAGGAGTGTAAAAATGTGCCAAGTAGAGTGCCCTCAGCATGAAAGTGGCTGAAGTGTAAATGCACTTGCCAAATCACTGGCTTCCTTCAGGCAGGTGGACAATAGAGCTTTATACAGCGAGCTCTTACTGGCAACCACCACCACCATAGGTTCATAGCTTCAACTGCTATACCTCTGGACCAAAGGGAACAGTCTTTAGTTAGGCGGCAACGGGATTTTGTCAGATTTAGGCACAGGTTCCATTTTGTCTGCCACCAAGTTTATAAGTCCATGGGGGCTACCCAAGATGTACACAGGCCCAGTACCGAAGGCTTCCAGAAATACAGACCTGGTAGGATTTTGGGATGACCAACTTCATGTTTGCAAGAGAGGTCTTCTGGTTTTGATGATTTTGGGATCCTTCTCCCTCATGGAAATTTATCCTTTGTGAGGGACTCCCAAGTGCCGCCTTTCGCACATCCTCATCTGAAGCACCTCCTCTGTGGGATGTTCAGGGGAAGTACTGGAAGAGGTGGGGGCCACCTCAGGTGGAAGATCCTGGACAGGAATGGAAGGCCCAGTTCCCAGATCTGATGAGGAGCACCAGGCAGAACAGCAGCCAAAGCGATCATACCCCCGTCTACAGAGAAAACCTTTATGACTTGGAAAGCAGAGGGGAGCAGCTGAACCCCTGCCCAACTTCAATGAGGTTGAAACCCTTGAAGAAATGGCAAGGGCCTCAGATGCATGGCTTCTAGATGGAACTTGTCTCTAGCAGAGTCAAAGCACTGAGGGGACGAGATGGCTCTGAAAATCAGAGCCGAACATCTGCCCTCTGATCCGACCTTGACTTCTTGGATCCGAGACCCACACAGATGCAAAGATCTGGGAGCAGAGGTTGTCAAGGCAACTGGAGTCAAGGAAGTGAAGGTCCTTGGATCAGGCAATCTCTTTGGTGACTAAGGTCCTTGGGCTCTGATACCAAGTGCTGAATCTGAAGAGAATCAGCATTGGCTGGGACCATCACAGATCCATGAGGGGACGTAGCTGACAAGACTCCCATCTGGATAGGACTTCTGATTATCCTTGCCATCCTGTCCACATTTCAGAAAGGCTTCTGGAGGAGCTAGATGAAGCAGAGAGAGGGCGGGAATGTCATAGGTCCAGGGAAGTAAATAGTGTTTGAAGAAATGGCCAGGGAATTGTTATGGCTAGGTTTGTATAGGCCCTAGGGCTGATAGCCTACTACCAACCTATGAACCAAGCCGAGAGACTGACTGGACGGACTGGCAACTGGCTCCTACTTCTCTGAACTGAAATCCTATGCTCTGATGTTAAGGGGATAGTTGAGACAGTCTGCTGATCCAATCTCCTCAAATCCAAGGGACAAGAAGGATCCTGAGGGGCCACAGTAGAAGAGGATCTGGATGAGGTTGGATCCAAGGACTGATCATCCAACACAAGAGAAAGGTCTTTTAAGTAGATGCAGATGGATCCGAGAGGGCTTTAGGATCAGTTTGTGCAGAGCCTGGTCACAGAGCCAAAGTTATTGGATCCAAGGTTAAAAAAAAAAAAAAAAAAAAAAAAAAAAACCTTTAGGAGGCTATGACGTACTGGGGTCTTCATGAGGGTGTTTCTTACACTGAGAACCTGGTTAAGTTTGTTTGGGGGGGGGGGGGTAGAGCCCCTGGCAAAGAGTGAATGGAAGCAGTATACCTTTTAATATCAATTTGTTGCACCTAATCTGCGATTGCTCTGGGGTTGAATCCCTTGCAATGGCACACAGACTGCAAGTGTGATTCTCCTAAACAGTAAACATTTATCATGCGAATCAGAGTGCGGAATCTTAGGTCCACAATCTGAATTTTAAAACATGAAGGCTTTTTTTGGAAACTGCCATCAAGTGACACAGTAAGAACTGAAAGGAACAGGACCTAGACTGTCCAACACTTAATGGACATGAGGAAAAATAGAACGCACTAACTGAAGAAAAGGTACTTGGCAAGAAAATTAGAAAACTCGTCAGATTGCTGCCATTTGAGTTGGACATGCTGGAGCAGTTAAGATCGGAGGAAGCTGCGTTTCGTGCAGAGAAATGTGGGTAGAGGGAGGAGCTCGAGCCTGGTAGCTGAAGTCTGTAGAAGGCAGCAGAGTCCATCACAGGATAGAATCAGAAAACCGTAAGTGAATTGGAATTAGGACAATTAGATCTAATTTAGATGGCCTTCTGCATCTACTTAACACACAAGTCTTTGGACAGATTCCCCCATCTCTACCACTAAGAGGCAGTGACCATACTGAAGTAAAATACAGCAGAAAAACTGAAAAAAGGTGGTCTGCTGGTATCCAACACTCAATGCAGGAAGGATGCTAAGAAGCAACAAGTCAAAAAACTGACCAGCCAACTGTTGTGTACTCCATAACAGGATTGGCTTACCAATGGCTAAGCAGAGAAACCCTTTCCAGAAAGAAAGAAAAAAAAAAAGCAAACTGTTGAATTCATTCTTGCACAAGCTATTTTCAAATTGTGCAACAGCCTCCTGCCTTCAGACCAAGTAAAGCACCAGTTGCCCCAAAGGATCAGTGTGTGAAAACAAGGTGATGTTGCCCATTCAGGTACCCACAAACCCAAACCTAAACAGATGCGCTACCGAATGGGTAGACAAAGAACTCGCCTGGTTATGCACAAGTACTTCAATGCCAGCAGTCTCGTGGACTCCTGACATAAAACTAGCTATACAACAGAAGGAAACTAGTATAGAAGAGTAAAATCCCAAGAAGTTAAGACATCCTGATCAGTATCAGCAAGAAACTACATCCCTCAAAATCGTCCAAGGCGAGCTTTGAAAGAAAACTTGCTAAGGACTCCAAAGATAACCACAAAGCATTATTTAGCTAGGTCAAGAATCTAAGTGGCAATGCTCAGATCTGCTCAGAGTTAGTGCAGAATGGCAAAAATACACAACCAACAGATAATCATGGCAGACAGGTTCAGTGCAAACTTCACCCCCCCCCCCTCTCACCCCCAAAAGGGCCCATAACCTTACCAGAAGAATGTAGAACCCCTGAAATCACACTCAGGTTAAAATTGCCCTCTCCAAAGCCAAAAAACACAGCATCAATGGGACCAGACAGTGTCCCAGGCTGCATCCTACACATGCTCAAAGATGAGCTAACCCCTCACCTAAACACACTGTCCAAACTCAGCCTCTCCACAGGCTACGTACACAGAGTGGTGCACAGCAACAGTTATTCTGTTCCAAAGGGAGCGCCACAACAGACCCTGGGAACTATCGCCCTATAAGCCTGACTAGCGTGGTCTGCAAGGCTATGGAGCACATAATCATGGAACTCATTAGAGACATTGGGAACCTCCAAACACTGGACCCTACCCAGTTTGGCTTTAAGGGCAGATCATGCCTCTTAAACCTGGTGGACTTGACAGTTACCAAGGCTGTAGACGAGGGAAAGGTGGTACAAAGCCTACCTAGAAGTTGCAAAGGCCTTTGACACCATTCCCCATTCTGGTATTGTACACAAGCTCACCAGCCTGAACATAAACCCCTATGTCACAACATGGGTTGCCAACTGGCTCATGGACAGAACCCACATGGTGAGTTGCGGGAACTAGGTCCGACTATAAACCTGTTACAAGTGGCATTCCCCAGGGCTCAGTCCTAGGACCCCTCCTGTTTGGCATACTTCAGAGGTACAAGCAAACCCAGAAAGACTATGGCTGACAAAGTTCGCACAAGACTGCAAACTAGGGGCTATAATTGACTCTCCAGCAGACAAACACTCCAAAAGGGTCTCACTGAGACAGATACCTAGTGTCAAAACCATGGCCTCAAGCTAAATGCCATAAAGTTGATAATCCTCCCCTTTGGAAAAAAAGTACCCACAAACTACCACATAGGTTGTAGCTCCCTAAATACAGAAGACATAAGGGATCTGGGGACCCAAGTAGATACTAGCCTCTCCTTGGATAATCTTATTGCCAAAGTAAAAAACACCAGGAAATAAGTCCAATAATAAAACAAATAAAGCTCCAGGAGTACTTAAGGTAGCAACACAAATTTGTTCCAACAGTTACAAGAAAGCCTGTATGAGCGCTTTTGTTCCTTTAATTCATTACATCCAAATCGGAACTATCAGATACAACATAAATCATATCCCCTCATTTAAATACTTTTAAAACATTTGTCATGTGATCTACCTTTTTTTTTTAAAAAGTCACATGAATAAAATTATTACTATGTCACTTCATAAAAACATTTACACACAACAAAAAGACCTTCTACTTGCAACTTCAAACCTACATTACATGTACTAAAATGTGCAAATCCCGTTACTATACCTATTAATCCATTTACTTAAAATTCCATTAACTAATGATCTACACTACTCCTATACAATTAAAATACTATTGTTGAACTTCATATATTAACAAGAGTCCTACCCCTTACAATACTAAAATAATAAATTAATCATTTTTTTCTACTCGTGTTGAGCACACTATTCATAGATATTCTATCGTTTAAACCTTGTTTCATGGTTGCATTCAACAACCCTTGCCAAAAGGTCTCCCTAGACTCCAAAAACTTAGACCAATTGCCTCCTCTTTCCTGTTTTCTGACCTTCTCCAACACACAACCTAAATTTCTTAAAATCCCTACATACAACTGTTTTGTACAATGCATATGTGTTGTCCTTTTAATGGCATAATTGTGTTGGTAAACTCTTACTCATTTTCAGTTTTACCAATGTAGTAAGCCCTTCAAGATTTGACATAGGGCTACATAAACTCTGTCTTACAATTGTAGTTACCATTAATACAGATAACCCTATCATATCCTTCGATAATCAAGTTTCAAACAAATCTACTTTCCCTACAACATCCACAAGCACTCATTTTCCCCATCGCAATCCTGTCCCCCTTATTTTGATTCCTTTCAAAAAGGGTCTTCATATTATTACCCCTTCTATATACTATCCTATGGCTAGGGCCCAATTTTTCAATTAGACCAAAAGCCCCAAACACTCCATTCCAGTTCTTCTCTGGTATTCTACTAATTTGAGGAGTGTTCGTCAAATGAACCCACAAGATGCATCTGATCCACCTAATGTCACATTCGGATTTTTAAGCAAGGGAAGATACATATCCATCCTTTTCATCACATATCTTTCCTGTCCTTCAATTAATACCTTAGGGTATCCCCTAGCCAATAACATCTCATTCAAAATGTTGATTTCATCCACAAATTTATTATGCTCGCTAGTTAATCTGGATACTCTAATCATTTGCCCTTTAATAAAGGTTTCTCTTTTGCCAAAAAGGATGTTCACTATTAAAATGTAACAAACTATTTAAGTAGGTTTCCTGTAAATTGAGGATTCATAACTTACTACTCGAATCCTTATATAAATGCGCATCCAAATAATTGACCATAGGTCACATGACAAGCGTTGTAAAAGTATTTAAATGAGGGGATATGATGTTTTATGTTGTATCTGATGAAGTTCCATTTTGGATGTAATGAATTAAAGGAACGAAAGCTCTCATACAGGCTCTTGTAACTGTTGGAACAAATTTGTGTGGCTACCTTACTTAAGTACTCCTGGTGCTTTGTTTTATTACTGGACTTATTTCCTGGTTTCTGTTTGTGGACTTGTTTTCTGCACTACAGGAGGTTTCGGGTAAGGAAAGTGCAACCTGGACTGTTGCTATCCCGCTTTGAGTTGTGGCAGTTGGAGCATTTAGTATGCAACAAGAGGAAGAGGTTACGCTTACACAGCTGCTGGCATTGATCAATGAAATCAATGCCAAAGTGGACTTAGTGTGACAATATGAAGGAATTTAAAAACAAGAACGAGAGACCAAGAATGAGTGGAAACGCAAGCTTGGGTAATGGAATGATTAATGGAGCTGTACCCTATTTGAGGGTGTTGGTGGAAGGCGGCAATCCTATTGGTGAAAGTAGTAGAGGTAGGAGGTCGTAGGAAGAAGCAAGTTATTTGCATCAAAATGCATTTAACAATGAATTTTTAAGTTGGCTTAACAAGGACGTGAAACCAACAGGGAACCTGTACGAAGAAGGGATGGGTGAGCCAGAACCGGCAATTAATTTAAGGCAGAAAATTTCTTTGGAGAAGGCGTGGAAATACAGGGGCTTACAATTGGATAACGTGTTTTTGAAGACTGCATAAGGGTGCGGCGTGTACCAAAAGGTACAAGGATGTGGAACTTTCCCCAATAACCTAGCAAATGGGTCGGTGTTACACCAGGAGTTACTGGAGTTAGACCGTATGGGAATGGAATATATGTGACTGTTAACCCGGGACAACCAACGGCAGCTAGCAGTACTCAAAGAGGAGATTGTGCATCTGTAAAGGAGATTACTGAACACGAGGGTGTTCAGTAGTAATGGTTTATATCTAGGTGTGTTCGGAAGGGTGGAACATGAGAAAGCCATCAAGGTAAGAAGCTAAAAAGAGATTAAGAGGAATATAAGAATAAAAAAGCATACCCCCTTCCTAGGAAAATTTCCCAACCGAGAGAGTGTCATTTGCAGAGGTGGAGGAGCAGGACAATCAATTACCATTTGATGAGGAGGGGAATGATGGAGAAGTTTTTAGAGATTCTAATACTAATAGTGGGCAGGATTTTCAGGAATTGCCAAGGCGGTCAGCAAAGCTAAAACAAAACTGGCCAATGGACACCAAAAAACAAGGGCAGAACAGAGGGTGGTATCGTGCACAGCAAGGGGCTTGGGGCAGATGGCAAGGAGGAACCCTGCGATACCACCAACGTTAAAAGTGGTGCATAAAAAAAAAAAAAAAAAAAAAGAGCGTTGAATATGGCGTTAGAAAACAAACATCTGGTGTCAAATGTTTTAATACTAACTTTGCAGGGGGCGAAAGCTCTACTAAATTACTGCTCGTAGTTAATACCAATAATGTTAAGGATTGCATTTTGGAAGGCAACAAATGCTTTTTAAATGGCAATCTCCATAAGGTCCAAAAAGCGGATACTTCTTTGCTGAACTTTAAGACTTCAATATTTGTGGATGATACACTTGGGGTTTACACATTTGTCTGCTATTAACAGTCCGTTGAACGCAATGGTCGCAGGGACTGATGGGGTTGAAAGCTGCATCGATATTGAGCGTACGGATAGTGCAGTATTTGGTAATATGCATGATGAATTGCTTATCCCAAAATCTTGTAAAAAAAATATATGTCACAAATTCAAGTAACAATGTGACTGAGATGCAAAGAGATTATGTTGGCCTTTGTATCGATGCATGTGAATTATGAGGATGGAACATATGGGGTCAATGCATGTGTGTGCAGGTAACAGGCCGATGAATGCAACAGTTGCAGGGGTTGAAAGTTGTATTAATGTTGAATACAATGCAGACATGGTTAGTGAAGTATGTGGTAACATGCACGACGACCAGTCTGTCCCAAAATCCTTTGACACTAAAATGTCATGGGGACAACCCGCTTTGTGCTGACTTCTGTATTGGTGTGATTTAAATAGATCAATGCAGGATGCAAATGTTGGAGATGAGGGGTTTGATTTTGCAGAGGAGGATGTAAACACAGTTAATGTACAAAAAACTGTGTACAAGGGTAATTAGGGTCAAAAGCCTAATACCAATGTATTGCCTTGTTCTGCAACAAAAGTGAGTGATATTAATACCCCTATGATGGACAAAGTAGGTCAACCTGAACAGAGCAGATATTCTTGAGATGGAAGAAACTAAAGTTAGTGAGTGAATATAAGGGGTTGAATACAATTATACCAATGAAGTGTTGGAAGTGAATCATGGGGAATAGTTATCAAAACTATTTACATTTGTCCCAAAAGGTCAGAACTATGGAGTGGATACTATTTTAGACAGTCGTTTGAGATTAACTTAAAAATATTCGAGAAGGGTGAAAAAAAAAAGTGAAGAAAACAAAAATGCAAACAGATCACTGTATAGGAAGAATAAATATAACCCCCCTTTGTTACCACCGGTGGCTACTTTTGAAAAGCTTACGGAAATGGAAATTAGGAATCTGTATAGTAAGCAAAGAAAACATAGGTGTGACAACCTTACTAGAGAGGACCGTGTGTTGAGGGAACTAATGAAAAAATTACAATATTAGGGCGATTAAACCCAATAAAGGGGGTGGGGTCATTATAATGGACAAATATGACTATACTAGTAGAATGTTGAAGCATTTAAATAGTGAATTCTTCATTCCAGCTTCTATAAACAAAAATAATTTTTAATAGAAGGTTGGATTTTATATTGGAAGACCTTTTCCTGGAATATAGCTATACAGGTGAGGAAATAAAATCTTTTGAAAGTGGAGCACCCAAAGGTTGTTCCTTTTTTTGGGATACCTAAACTCCACAAATCTGTTATTGATCCACCAATGAGGCCTATAGTGGCAGGAAGAGGAAGTAAAACGGAGCCTCTAGCCAAAATGGTGGATTTTCAAAATTGAGGGGAAAAACCATGTGTTGAAGGACTCATGGCACCTATTCAGGAGTCTTAACAGAGGTGGATTTTTGAGAAAGGAGTGATTTAAGTATTGATGTGAAGGACCTATATCTAAGTAACCCCCATGAGGAAGGCTTGGAAATGTTCCAAAGAGTGCTTAGAAAGGGTACTAGATATTCTACTGACTGTTTGTGCCGTCAACCCTTATGGAACTGGTGTTGGGTAATAATTTTGTCTGGTTTCAGGGTGAGTATTTTAAACAGACTCTGGGAGTAGCAATGGGAGCAATAGCAGCCCCAATCTTTGCTAATGTAGTTTTATGGTATTGGGAGAAATTTGTCTTTGAATAGAGATTTAAAGAAAATCTATAGGTTTATAGACTTTTGGATAACATCCCGATATTGTGGACAGGGGAAGAGGATGAGGCAGATTAATTTCTTGAATATAAAATAAACAGTACTAGGAATTTCTTAACTTTTACAGGTACTAAAGATAAGGAAATGGTCAACTAGTTGGATGTGCATTTATAGAAGGATTTGAGTAGTAAGTTATGAATCAATTTACAGGAAACCTACTTACTCAAATAGTAGGTTACATTTTAATAGTGAACATCCTTTTTGGCAAAAGAGAAACCTTACAGGGCAAATGATTAGAGTATCCAGATTAACTAACGAACATAATAAATTTGTGGAGGAAATCAACATTTTGAAAGATGTTATTGGCCAAGGGATACCCCAAGGTATTAATTGAAGGACAGGAAAGATAGTGATGGAAAAAAGGATGGATATGTAACCTCCCTTGCTTAAAAATCCGAATGCGACATTAGGTGGATCAGATGCATCTGTGGGTTCATTCAGTTGCATCTTAACATTTGATGAACACTCCTCAGAAATTAGTAGAATACTAAAGAACTGGAATGGAGTGTTTAGGGCTTTTGGTCTAACTGAAAAGTTAGGCCCTAGCCCTAGGATAGTACAGTGAAGGGGTAATATGAAGACCCTTCTTGAAAGGAATCAATAAGGGGGACAGGATTATGATGCGGAAAATGAGTGCTTGTGGATGTTGTAGGGAGTGTAGATTTAGGTTTGAAACGAGAAACTTTATTGAAGGATATAATAGGGTTCAGTATTTATAATAGGGTTCAGTATTAATGGTAACTACAACTGTAAGACGAAGGGAGTTGTTTATGTAGCCCTATGTCAATCTTGCAGGGCTTACTACATTGGTAAAACTGGAAATGAGTTGAGGAAGAGAGTTTACCAACACAATTATGCCATTAAAAAACAGGACAACACAAATGCATTATACAAACAGGGTTGTATGTAGGGATACAGAAAGTTAGGTTGTGGGTGTTGGAGAAGGTCAGAAAACAAGAGGAGGCAACTGGTCTAATTTTTTGGAATATAGGGAGACCGTTTTGCAAGTGTTATTGAATGCAACCATGAAACCTGGTTTAAACGATAGAATACCTATTAATAGTGTGCTCAACATGAGTAGAAAAGATAAATGAGGAGTTTAATTTATAAGTTAGTATGGTAAGGGGTAGGCCTCTTGTTAATATATGAAGTTCAACAATAGCATTTTAATTGTATAAGAGTAGTATAGATTAGTTAATTGAGTTTTAAATAGATTAATAGGTATAGTAGCAGGATTTGCACATTTTAGTACATGTAATGCAGGTTTGAAGTTCGAAGTGGAAGGTCTTTTTGTTATAATTGTGTATAAATATTTTTATTAAGTGACATCAATGATTTAATTCATGTGATATTTAAAAAAAAAAAAAATGGTGGTAGCTCACATGACAAGTGTTGCAAAAGTTTTTACATGAGGGGATATGATGTTTTATGTTGTATCTGATGAAGTTCCTGGATGTAATGAAGCGCTCATACAGGCTCTCTTAACTGTTGGAACAAATTTGTGTGGCTACCAAGTACTCCTGGTGCTTTATTTGTTTTAATAATGCCAAGGTTTAGTTAGAAAATCCTGTGTGGCCCACCTAATCACAAAAGGGTTTGCATCCAGATAGAGAGCTCATTGTGCCCCTCTACGCACTCAGACCCATCAGAGTACAATGACCCATTTGGAATATACCTTACAAGACACCTGCAACAGCTGGAAAGACCACAAAAGTACCTTACCAAGAGGATTACTGGCCTCAGATGCCTTACGCAGCTCAACTGAAGAAACTCCAGCTGTACTCAAGAGGTGATCTTTGCCTGACATACAAGGCCATGTCCAACCCAGAACTGGACATGCTCCACCTAAAGAAAACTATATCCCCTCAAGCCACACGCGCTAGGGATCTAAACATCACCACAATAAATAGGATATGCTGGAGGGACAGATTCCGGTCCCAGAGACTTCCCATGCTCTGGAACAAGATTCCAATCTACATTAGGCAGAGCTCCTCGCCAAGCCTCAGAGAAACCTTGACAAATGAATGGGAAACAAAGTTTACCCCGGGGATTACTTCAATGGCTCTGCTGGACAGAGGTACAGAGGGCGCGGCAAAAGCCAACACACATTTGGCTAGGCTTATAAATGCCTTCGGGCAGACAGCCTAGTCCAAACCCCCTTCCATGGTATGAGGGACTACACTACTGGAACCCCAAAGGAGTGGTCAGATGACCAAAGTTTGGTCATTTCAGAATCCCTCACCTGTGGCTGGCAGAAACATTGTATAAGCTTGCAGTGGCAAAGGCTTCAGTCTTTGTATTCGTAGCTAGAAAGTAGAACTGAACTAGTAGGCTGCTCCACTTAAGACAAACAATGTGGAGATTCCCAGGGAAGCCAGGCAGCAGACTAAAACAGTCTAACTGTAAAAGCAACCACTTAAAAAAAAAAAAAACACATTACAAAGCACTTTTGAACACTATTTACATTGAAGGTAAAATAAATGCTATTTAAAATAAAGTCACAAGGTAGTTGTGAAAACATTTAAGTTTTACAGATAAAAGATTTTAGATCTTGAAAATTAATGTGGAGGGTTCCCACCAAAAAGAACTTCTACCCAGTAATGGAACAGCACTAGCCAACCAGACATGTGAAATACCACAGATTAGCACTCTTACAAACTGGCAGGAAAGTCCTGAGGACTTGTCACCCAAACCTTAATCAGGTCAGCTCAAGCCAACAGTAAGTTTAATCAGGAGGACTTTGCCCCCAAACGATTTGGAGGCTGGTAGCCATGTGTTCTGCAGAAGCTAGGACCCATATAGCTTGGAGTACTACAGCAGTGATGCTTATGAAGGACATGTATAAGTAGACTATTGAAGGACTGAAGACCTACCATATTTTGACAAAAATATCTGAAACTTTGCTCCTTTGCAGCGCACTACAGCTCCATTTAAGTGAGCTATGCAAGCAGGGGGAAAGATTTCCCCAAGAATGACAGGATCTTGACTACAGACCACACCCAAAATAATTTTCTAATGCAATTACCAAGTTGACAGCCTATACCACTACTGTTAAGATAAAGTATGTCTACAGCCCAGATACCAAGTTAGATTAGCAGCTTGAGTGCAGTTAATGTGGGAAGAATTAATCTAGACATCTTGGGTGAATGTGGACACGAGCCCACCTTGTTCATAGGCTGGTACTAGGCCATCAGCCCTAGGACCTATACAAGCCTAGCCATAACAATTCCCTGGCTATTTCTTCCCGCAGTATTTACTTCCCAGGACCCTTGTCTAGCAGGGTGACTGACATGATCCCAGGGGTGAATTTCTCATCTCCCAATCAAGGTTCTTTTGAGGAGGGCCAAAGAAGCACTCTACTTGATATGTATGGGCGGTCTATTCTAGAGTCTGGGGAGTGTCTGGGTCAGGACGGCTGCCAAGGCAAGACCGTAACAGTTGTTGGTTCAGTGGGGCACATGCTGCCAGAATGACTTAGGAAGTCTTGCAGTGATGGAAGGACCACCAGGGATGGGACTAAGCCATAAATGAAAGCTAAATTGCTGGAATGCTGCCTAGAGAACAAAGCTCCCCGATGGTTCTCTGGATGATTCCACAGCCAGAGAAGGGAGGGCCTGATGGTTAGCTGTCATGGGAGTAAGATAATCCTGTTTCCCAACACCCCATCAACTCCAAAACATAAATTTTTGAACTTCTCAGGGCTGCAGAGGCCATAATTGCTGACAGCATCAAGTTAGTGTCATACCCTCCTCATGCTTAGCAAAACCCTTTACGGATGTACAATGGATCAACATCAGTTCAATATTTCAGGTGGTAGAAATATTTAACTAGGATGAAAGACCCCCCCCCCCCCAACACTGGATAAGAGGCCAATAGTCAGCTATCTTTTTCTGAACCTAAGATGTGAATATATCTGGAAGGATACAACTATGATCTGGCAATGGTTCACACTGGGGTCAATGACCTTAGGAGCTCTAAGGGGGAAATGCTAAAGTATGCCCAACTTGCTACACATACGCAAAGCAGGGGGAGGAACATGCAATTGAGCAGTCCCTTGTCCAACTCTAGATGACGAATTCCAAAGACTGGTGTCTACTAGTGGCGTTTAGCTGAATTGCTGGCAAGCCATCCTGCATTGCCAGAGATGGTCTGCAAATATTATCAAAACTTTCAATTTATGGCTAAAGGAGTTGCTGCCCCACAGTGCAAAAATTTAAGATGGCTCTAATCAATGCCAGAAGTCTTAAAACAAAGCCCAGTTGTAAAGCAGTCTAAAAGCAAAGCTTCCTGTATAGTGGTCTTCAAATAAAGAAATGCAGTGTAGCATCAGTATATCAGAAATTACCCGAAGACCATTCTGGACTTGCTCAGATTACCACTTCACTGCTAGCTATACATCTAAACCTCTGTCAACACCTCTGCCAAAATCCCCATTTTATATGCAAGGGTATATCAATAACCTGGCTGCCCTATACAATTATTGGCAGACCTACCCACCTCTTCAATTAACACAAACGCCATTTATCCAGCGCTCAAATATGGCACGTTCTTGCACATTTCCACGTGTACCATCTTCCATAGAAAAAATCCTTTAACTGTGGACCCCATCAATTATGCCCACATGAAAGAAGATAGTCTTTAAACTTTGCTAACTGGTTTGAAAAAAGGTCCCGGAAGCAGTTGACAGCAGTCAGGCTGTACATGCACACAAAGACCTTGGATGCCAATCCCAAGGAAGCACTGACAAGATAGTAAATCTGAAAGCAAATCTAGAGAAGCAATACAGTGGATAGCTACCAGACTGAACCCCCCCCCCAGCCAAAAATGTAGTTTGAGAGTCATAGCTGCCACTTCAGAAGAGTGGGTTGGTGTAATGGTAAAGGGTGCATCTCAGACACCTGGTACTGGGCTTAACTTACCTTTGAGAGAACTGGCTAGGCTTAAAAGGCCTCCAAAGGCAGCTAGCTTAGCATTTCTCTAAATCACCAAAAGCTAGGTAAAAAAGTGGTACTCTAGGGCTGGGCCATCTCATTTTGCAAAGCTTCACACTAATTTGTTGCCTACTATCAGGGTTTGCCAACAGACAACTGGAATTCTCATTCAGCTGCTTCAATGCTAGTAATTCCCATCCTGAACTAGAGAGATGGAAGTTCAACAGCATCCAAAAGGTTTCCATGTTGTACACAAGAGAATCCTCCCCCTATCGCTCACTGTCTTCAGGGATCTGGGCACTCTTGGCAAACTTGGGCCAGATATCCTTGAGCTACTCTTATCCAGACCAATTTAATGCAATACGCATTATGGGCTTTTATTAAGAGGGACTGCCTCTTTACTACTCACTGGAAAAGATGGCAGAGAATGGACAATATTTGGTTTTAAAAAAAGGGATGGAACATCCAAGCCAGTCCTTTCATCAGTTTTCTTATTTTGCCATGCATACTACCTCAGCTACAGAAGGTATCAAGTTTTCTTACCCAAGAAAAAAAGACTAAAATCTTATGTCTATGAAGCCAAGCAAATTTGCTTAACTGATGCAAATACAGAAGCCCTAAAGGGTCAACTGCATTGTAGGATATGCAGTTTCACCAAAGAAGCCAAGTTATAAGGTCTACCAATGAAGTTTTCATTTAGGTGAAAATCACTGAAGTAATTTGGCACTCCAACTGCCTTTTCTAGAGTGCAGAGAACTGGCAGCTAATGCACATGGAAAGCACCCAAAGGTATGGGAAGCTAGCTGGTGCAGGGCATACCACCAAAACAGGGTAGGCTACTGCAACAGTGATCCATGTATGATCACCTGGTATGCTCATGCTGCAGCCAATGTGGAGAAAACACCTTAGGGCATGCAGCCTTTAAAGTGAGGCAACCACAACCTTCAAGTACTGTACTCCTATGGTACAGCAAAGTATCCATTTAAAACCCAAGGGGGAAAAAAATAAATCAAAGCATGGTAGCACCAATGCCAAAATGGACATTAAGGCAGGCTGGTATTCTAGAACAATTCTGCTGGTCTCATGGTATTACCACTGCCATGCATTTGGCAAAATCTCCAGGATACCAAGTTGTACACCAGCAATTGTTTTTAGCTCGTTGCTTCCTGGACTACTCTTGCAAGAGAAAATCTTGTGTATTCATAGAGACTACACTTGCCTTCAGAAAAAGTATAGTAGTTAGTGCTTTTCAAAGCCTGATTTCTCAAGCCCTGGTACTGATGCATACCTAAAGCAAAATAACATGGTAGCATACATGCAAGCAGATACAATCTTGCTGGGTAGGCATGCATAGTGAAACTGTTAGCATGAAGTACAGTACTGGAATTAAGCAGCATTTGCAAATATTTATGATTCTATGTTCACATTGATAATTGAGGGAATACCAGTTATGGAGTTATGTAGTGGGAGTCTGTAAAGAAAATTGCAGGAAACAAGGATTAGTCTCCTGCTGCTCTGGATTGAATGATTTAGAGGAAACAAGAAGTAATGTCCTCACCATAACGTTTGATGTATGTAGTCCATCTCACCTCATTCTTACCAGTGGGTTTGGAGAGGAATGCCAGCTCCACTCTGCCAAACTTTTTAGTTTTGAAGTCTTTCTATTGGCTGGGCTAAGATGGTATCCCATGCTGCACTGCTCTATCCCCAGATAGTTTGCTGCGAGCACCAGCACTCATTCTCCATGCATACCACCACCTAAGGAAAAGGAACAAACCAAGAATGAAGGGAGCTCTGAAACCAGACCTTAACTTCCAGATCCTCCAGGACGGGGGGGGGATAAGAAAGAATGTGAGGAGATGGACTACATACAAACGTTATGGAGAGTACATAACTTCTTGATGTTATGTAGTCCAATCTCACCTACATTCTTACCTGTGGGACAGCATCCCCAGCACCTAAATCCTGGGAGGCTCAGTGGAAAACACTGAGCACTGTGGAACCAAAGGAAGGCCTGCCCTTGGATACCACATCCAACTTGCAATTAGTAACAAAGGTGCGAGGAGATGCCCAAGTAGCCACAGCACAAATATCCATAGACAATCTGGCCTAAAAAGCTGTAGATGTAGATACAGAGTAGAGTGAGCCTTCACCTGGAACGGTAAATCTTTACCCCCTGAGGAATAAAAGAAATACAACTGGAAATCCACCTTGACAACTGATAAGGTCCTGGAGGATTTAGAGGATAGAGAAGGAGATGGAGACCTCCTCTCCGAAAGGGACCTGCAAGGAGGGGATACTGGCCTAACGCTAGGCAATAGACCCCGAACAGGTTGCAAGAAAATTGGAGCCAAAGCAGGTTCCATAACCGACACTTCCTGCGGCCCCGAAGACAATGGAGCTGAGGATGTTGAAGCAGACTTTGCCATTTTCTCTGGTGGCTCCGAGTAGCCAGACAGAGCCGGAGATCTATTTCTGATTTAAAAGATTTAGTCAGAGCTGGAAGCACTCTCCAGACCCTCCGAGGAGGGTTTCAGTAGAAGTCCCTTCTGAATCAATTTATTCTTCCTTTCCTGAAGAACTCACGGACTAAAAGCATGACAGAAGCTGCACGGCTCCTGGAGAGGATTCACTCCCAGACAATATACACAGACTGAGTGTCCATTGGTAATGGACATTTTGTAACTGCACCTAGTGCACTTCTTTAAGCCAGAGGGCTTGTGCTCCTTAGAATCTTTGGACATGGTGCTCTATTAGTGTTGGTTAACCAAGACAAACACTGAAAAGGACCAATGGTCAAACAGTCACAAGGCGGGTTTACAACACACAAAAACCACAAGATCTCCAAGTTAAACTATCCTTAAGACACACACACACACACACACACACACACACACACACACACACACACACACACACACACACACACACACACACACACACACACACACACACACACACACACACACACACACACACACACACACACACACACACACGGGAGAAAAGGCCAATACCTCTGATTTAAACGGTACTTAGTCCCGGTAAACTTAAGACAAAGAAAGTAAGGGGATAGACTAGGTCCTATGACTGAAATGGGCCTAGCCCGTTGGAAACGGGTAGTGGGATACCACAGAAAAAACGATCCACAACACTTTTTTTTTTTTTTTTTTTTTAACAAGACAAGAACACACAATAGCTATTAAAATAGCTTTGTTTGCAACAAACTTCTCTGATAAGGAAGAAAAAGGGTACTTGGCCATAGCCAAGAGCGAGACCACATCAGAGCTACACGAGCGGCAAACAAGATCTGGGGATAGAGAGCAGTGCAGCATGGGATACCATCTTAGCCCGGCCAATAGAAAGACTTACAGCTAAAAAAGTTTAGCAGAGTCAGAGCAGAAATTCAGCTCCGAACCCACGATTAAGAATGTAGGCGAAATTGGACTACATAACATCTAGATTTTTTTCAGGCCATTAATAGAAGTGCTTTCAAGTGAAACAGCACATAGCCTTATACATGAAAAAACTCCTTTCACGCACTAATGAGAAAGTTAAAGGTCACTGAAGTATCTGTGAAACAGACCAGACCAAAGCTGACATTCATCAACAGCAAATCTCTATTCCAGAGTAGACACTGGGTAACAAGCCAGTGCTATTATCAGGGGCCTCCATGTCAATCAGTGGATGTCAAACTTGAGTCAAGCTAACAAGCAAGAGCAAGTGAAACTCTACTCTGGTATCTGCAAGTGGCACCAATTACAAGTTAGGTAGCATCTCCATTATCAATCAGAAATCAATGGAGTGCCAAGTACCACTTTGTCCCATAGGATTCAACAGGAGAAAAAGCGGAATTGAAACAAAAAAAAGGCTGAAAATGGGGTTAAACAAACAAAGAACCCTACACAGAAGCCTGTTGTACATGACACTTATGCATTTAAAACCCAACTTAAGCACCAAGCTAGCATAACTTTACAGTGGAGGCCACCAATGACTACATGGATGTGAATATATACAAGCGAGATTAAAAAAAAAAAAAAATAGAGTTCAGAAACAGGACTACACAATAAAACTCATTGCTTACAGCCTTATGAACTGCAAACTTAAGTTTCCTCTTAACTTTCGTCTACAAGATTGTGCTTAAAAAGGATGCCTGTGGGAAGGTTTAGCCTATTTTTTGGGCCCCATTCAGAAATTCTAACAGAAAACTTGAGCATCAACCACAAAGATCCCACAGCACAGGGCTTAGGGGGTGTTCCTGTACAGACAGCTTCCAAAGCAGGCATAAATTGCTTATTAAACGTCAGCTATGGGAGTAATCTTGGACAAAAGTCTATTTGCCTCCACTATGGAACAGCCTTAAGCAGGCATTTTCTAGCACAAAGAATTAAATGTTAGTTGCATCCCAAGTGGCACAACAGAAAAATGCTCCGGTGACAACTCTTATGCCTCTATGGAGTTTTAGTAGAGAGAATCCAAGCAACTCTAAAGCAATTAAGAAAGGAAACTTCTGCTTTCTTGACCTATTACAAATGGCAAAATACTGATTAGCGTATAATTTAGTCTACACATTCAACAGTGCAAGGTACTCCCCTCCTTGGCCTCAGCCAACTCAGGCATAAAGATTGAAACTACACAGATCATGGACAATACATGCCCAGATGAACCAACTATAATTTTACTTGCCCAAGAGGACCTACACAGCTCCTACAAAGTTGGCCTTTTGAACAGCATAAAAAATAAATAAATAACTTTATATCAAGCTAGAGAGAAAGTTGTGGCCACATGAAATTGGTCAATATGCAAGGTTCATAGGAGACTACTAGCTCGTGGCCTTAAGAGCTTTTACAAGCCTAGCCATGTTAATCCAAAGTATCCCCATTTATTCTTTGGGTAGCTCAGAAAGAATTTCAGAGCAGGTTTGTGATAAACATCAGCTACCTCTGTCCATGAGAGACATGGGAGTCACCCCAGAGGCAGACTTACAGGCTCCCATCCAATTATCTAGGCTGCATTTGAATAGGGTCAGCGAGGAGTTTTTTTTTTAAAGTCTCTCCAGCATGTTCTGTTAATGTCACAAGCTAGACTGACATCTCTAAAGTGACTCACTCTTGTGCCACTTGACTTGTGATGCATCAGCATTTCCAACACAGCAAGGCCATGGTTGGACCAATGCATAGGTCAGAGACTAGAGCCATTTTCACCCAACTTAAAGTACTAAACTGCCCCTTCAAGGCAGTAAAAATCCCACCATGAAAACACGTACCCAAGGTACAAAGTTTCAGAAGTGGTCCAGCCACTATCCTGAATGCAACATTAAAGTACGCACCTTGGGAACAAAGCATAAAATCTACTTGAGGGCATTTAGGGGGATCCAGGTTGCAGACGCAGGACTACAGCGTGTGCCATGACACGTTGCAGTCATGCAACAGGCTGAAAAGCTGCATCCAGCATTACTAATCCTCTTTGGTGTATGTAACTGGGACTTAAAGAACTTTCATTAGGATATGTGTAAGCAGAGTGCAAACACTTAAGTCCTACTATCTGCAGGTAGGTCATCTTAGGCCAGTCACCAATAGAAAATTTTGAACACCCTGAAGCAACAAGTGGGCTGCAACCATAGGCAAACCTCTCAGAATAGGATGCAAATCTGAAGTACACCCCAAAGGCAACCCCTATTAGGCAGAGATCATGTGTCACTATTAAGACAGACTAGCCCTGCATGATACTAGATGTCAAAAAAGTGTTTTAGCAGTCAATGTGAAGACTGGAAATGCACTTTTACTTAAAGCCCTAATCCTTTGCCACCGGTCCAAGCAAGTACCCTGTAAAAAGACGTGAAAAAAGTCACTCTGGTGCCCTTACTACAGGAGTAGCACAGCAAGGACTGACCACACAGAAAGCAGAAGCCTGTTGTGGCACCACCTAACTGTATAATGCATAGACCATGAGGCTTTTTTTATGGGGGGGGGAGACACTGCACCTTAATGAGAACCCTGAAGCAAGCTATTTGCCACCAACAGTCTACCCGACAAAACATTAGCAAGGGGACTCAGACATTCAAGAACAGGGGCATACCACAGAATCCGTCTCCCTGCCTGGAAATTAACAGCAGAACTCTAAATGGGCTCCACCCTCAGATGCAGAACAGACGGTCCTGCTTTAGGGTTTCTGCCCAAATGGAGGAAACTTTCAAGCTGGGTCCATTTGCTAGGATTCTCCTTCCTTGTTGAATGAAGGAAGTTTGCCACCAAGGGCAACCAGTAAAGTAGGAGGTGGAAATAACTGTTCCACCATCATTCCCCCCATATCTTCTACATGGGGGTAGAGGTGTCATGGTAACAATCACCATCTCTCGATTCAATGCCACACTCCTGCCTTCTTCATACTAAAGTATCACACAATCCATCCATCTTTTTGGACAGTTTCCTCTTACCTTCTTCCCATCTAATCCTCACCAGACTGTCTTCTGCACACATAGGTTCATACTAGGCTATCTGCCCTAGGGCATTTATAAGCCTAGCCAGAGTGTGTGTGGCTTTCACCACCCCTTAGGATGAGAATACTATACCCATTAATTTGCTGTGCCTCTGTCCAGCAGTGATACAGAGATGATTCCCGGGGTAAGCCTACGATCTCCCATCCACTCGTCAAGATTTCTCTTGAACAGAGTCAGTGAGGGGCTCTCTGCCTCACATGGACTGGGATTCTGTTCCATAGTGTAGGGAGTCTCTGGGTGATGAATCTGTCCCTCCAGCACGTCCTATTTATATCCCTGTTGAGGTTTAAGTCTCTTGCTCTCGTGGCTCTGGTGGATTTGGATTTTTTGAGGTGGAGCATGTCCATTAATTCCGGGTTTGACATGTCCTTGTATGTCAGGCACAGATCACCTCTGAGCAGACTGTATGCGACTGAATAGAGCTGGAGTTTCTTCAGTCGGGCATCATATGACATATGTTTGAGCCCCTTTATCCTTTTGGTGAGGAACGTTTGGGGTCTTTCCAACTGCTGCAGGTGTCTGGTAAGGTACATTCCGAATGGGGCGTTGTACTCAATCATTGGTCTGATAAGTGAAGAGTACAGGGGTACAATGACCTCTCCTGATCTGGATGCGAATCCCTTCATGATCAGGTGGGCAATGTAGAAGGTCTTCCTAACCACTTTGGCAATGTGAGTGTCAAGAGAGGTTACTGTCAACTTGGGTCCCCAGGTCCCTGATAACTTCTTCCATGTTTAATGGATTACCACCTATGTGGTAATTAGGGGTTACCTTGTTTTTCCCAATGGGTATGACTATACATTTTTTGGCATTTAGCTTAAGGCCATGGCTCTGGCACCAGTTATCCATTTCTATGAGACCTTTCTGGAGGATGTCTGTGTCTGATGGAGTGTCAATTATGGTGCCCAGTTTGCAGTCATCTGCAAATTTTGTCAACCACAATCCCCCTATGTTTGCCTGCACTTCAGAAAAATAAATGCCGAACAAGAGGGGGCCCAGGACTGAGCCCTGTGGGACACCGCTCGTGACCGGCTTAGAGTCTGACATGGCACCAGCAACTCTAACCCTGTGTGTTCTGTCCTTGAGCCAGTTTCCAACCCATCTTGTGACATATGGGTTTACATCTAAGCTGGTGAGCTTTTCTATGATGCCGAAGTGGGGTATTGTGTCGAACGCTTTTGCTAGGTCAAGGTAGGCTGTGTGAACTGCCTTACCCTCATCAATGGCCTTAGTGACTGTTTCGAAAAAGTCGACCAAGTTCAAAAGGCAGGATCTGCCCTTGACAAAGCCAAATTGGGTAGGATCTAGTGTCTGTAGGTCCCCAATGTCTTTGTGAGTTCCATTATGATCCTCTCCATAGCTTTGCAGACAAGACTCGTCAAGCTTATGGGGCAGTAATTTCCAGGGTCCGTAGAAGCACCGCCTTTGTGGAGTGGGACCACAGTTGCCGTACGCCATTCTTTGGGTACGTATCCTGTAGTAAGGCCAAGATTAAACAGCAGCCTTATGTGTGGGTTTAGTTCCTCATTGAGTTCGTGTAGCACACATCCGGGGACACCGTCCGGTCCCATTGATGCTGTGTTTTTTGCTTTAGAGAGAGCAGCTCTCACCTGGGCATCTGAGATGTTTGGGAGGCTAGACCCTGGTGGGATAGATATTTCTCCTTTTGGGGGGGAAGGGAGAACAGAAATTTGCACTGAACCTGTCTGCCAGTATGTTGGCAATGTCTGTGGGTTCAGTGATTTTATCATTTTGGACTAATTCTGAGCATATCTGGGAGTTTCCACCCAGGTTTCTAACATAGCTAAAGAAGGCTTTATGATTGTCTTTTGTGTCATTAGCGATTTTTCTCTCAAAGTTGGCCTTGGATGATTTTATGAGTGATCGTAGTTTTTTTGCTAGTATTGATCAGAGATGCCTTCCCATTTAAGGATTTTGCTCTGTCATGTAGTAGCTTTCTCCTCTTGTTGTAGAGTTTGTTTATGGCTGGAGTCCACCAGACCGGGCGCCTGCCTTTGGTGGAAAGGGTCTTGATTTTATTAGGGATTGCTTGATCCATACATTCCTGGAGGTGCTAGTAGAAGGCATTTGTAAGGGTTTCAGCAGCGTGGGTTGTGGTTTCCACTGGCTCTGGGGCCTTGAAGGATACCACTCCAGTCTTAAGAAGTGTGAAGTTTGCTTTTGAGAAGTTCTTCACTGTGGTCTTTTTTGCTGGGGTGGGGGCGGGATGTGGATCTCCAGTGAGATTAATTTGTGGTCTGATCTCACCAATGAGGGATATACTTCCGGTGTGGAGCATTTTGTCCCCATGTTTGTGATTATCAGGTCTAGTATATTTTCTCCTCTTGTGGGAATGGTGACTAGTTGTTCCATCGCATTTGAGTTTATGAACTCAAGGAACCTTTGGGCTAGGGTGTTGGGGCTTGAGTAATGTTCCCAGTCTATGTTTGGGTAGTTGAAGTCACCCAATATGATGGTGTTTGGAGAGACATTTATACTCTCCAGTGTCTTCAGGAAGGCTGTGTGGGTTTCCTGAGTTGAGAAGGTGGCCTGTAGCATGTTACAAACTGTAGGGCAGTTTTACCTATGGTTAATTGCACCTGGATGGTCTCCGATGCTGCGTGCGTTGCCACTAACCTGGAGGTGTGGGTATCCTTTATGAATATGGATACTCCCCCTCCTTTTGTGGTTCGGTCCGGATTTTGGGGCCGGAACGCATGATATGAGGTATAACCTGATAGTGCTGGGGTGCTCTCAGGAGCCTTGAACCAGGTTTCAGTCACAGCACAAACATCGATGTTCTCCATACTGAGGAGGGCTTGAGGCGTGCATCTTGAGGTTTAGACTTCTGGCATGGAGCAGTATTACCCTTAGTTTTTCTCCATTTTTGTTTTCTAGGGCGGTAGGTTTATCATTTGAGCCTTGCCTAAAAAAGGCACTATGGGGGTGGCAAGAGCCTTTGCCAATATCCGGAAGCCCAGGGGTGACAGGTGCAAGCCGTCCCTTGCGAAGCAGCGTGGCTTGTCAAGCATGTCATCCCAGGCAACAGACATTGGATCCCCTTAGAATGACACCAGTAATTAAGCCAATTATTAAAGCTGATCATTTTGTCTCTGTATTGTGGCATTCTTGGTGAGGGTAGGATACTGCTCAGGGTCAGGGTCATACCGGCCTGGGCTACATAATCTGAGAGCTCCTCTGTCTCTTTTCATGTAGTCCAGTGAGGTACGTCTCAGGTTGTTCACACCGGCATGGACAATGACTGAGTCATACTTGTACTTGCTGTGGAGTGACCTGAGTGCTTGTGTTATGTGGCGGACTCTAGCGCCTGACAGGCAGCTAACTGTGATCTTTTCCTTGTTCAGTCTGGTGAGAGGGACGTCAGTGTGTCTGACTATGGAGTCACCTATAACAAGTGTGTCTGGCATTGTGTTTGGCCTTAAGGGCTGTGACTGTTTAGCACACTGACTTTGAGAACTATGTGTTGCATGTCTTATGTCTTGAGGTGGCAGTTGCTTGGGTGTCTGCTTTGGTGGCCTCTGTAGTTATGGTAGATTTTTGATCAGTGCCTCAGAGTATGTCTTTGTGTGTTTATGTGTTTGTTTTGCAGTTGTGATAGTTCTATGTGAAACTGGGTTTGTGGTGTGCGTGGTTTCCTTCTCCTCCTGTCTGGTCTTGCCAGTCCTGAGTTGAGAGAGCTCAGCCTCCAGTTTGGCTATATAGTTGCATCTCTCATGTATTTGTGTTTTGTGGGAGAAGGAGTGGGTTGTCTGTGTACATGACGCAATTGTAACATTGCCTCAAGATGCCCAGATTCACCAGCTGAACAGGAAGATCGCTAGCAACTGACCCTTCGACATGCTAGAAAAAGTGAAAAAGTTTGCTGTGTAACAGTCAGAAGGGACCTATAGGGAAATGGGTATTCAAGGGGATTCTAGGCTAATTTAGTACTTTGTTTAGTATACAAGTACTTCACCTATATAAAAATGCTTTAGGAGCAAGTGCTCAGCTATTGAGATAGAGAATAGACTGTTTAGATTGCAAGTAGAGAAGTTCTAAGGGAAAAATTGAAGAGCAGACTTTACGGAGCCAGAAATAGTTTAACCTTGTTTAACCGGCGCTGCCCGATGGTGCTCTATGGGCAACTCCACGCTAAATCGGGCTTTATAGCAGGGGGTTGAAAAGACCTAGGAATTGACCCAAAATGGCCAATAGACTACAAGTTTCTGGCTGGAACCACTGCTCTAGGGACAAATAGGCTGCTCAGTGCTCCCCACTCCCACTGGTGAACAAAGAAGCTTCCCTTTATCCAAATAAGGATATGGAATAGCACAGGAACCAAGCCAAAGCCCAGAGATCAGCAAACTCTGAAGACTGGACTATTCTAGTTCAGTAAGGCAGGAAAACAAGATTTCTTTTTTTTTTTTTTCTTTTTTGCAGAAAACAGAAGAACAGACAGTAAATACTATAAATGCTTTTAAACGGCTAGCGCACTTGAGTGTGTTAGCCTACAAGTAAAATTAAGCAACAAATAACTTTTTTAAAAGTGCAAAACAGTTAATCAACACAAAAAACAGTTTAAATAGAATGCAGAGCTGTATAAACAGGCGAAAAGCAGTCACTAAGCAGTAAATAATCAAAAAGCCAGAAAAAAAAAAAAACAGGAAAGTCACTCTTTTGCTCTCTGCTGCTTGTAGAACTCTGCAGTACACCACGAGGAGCTGTGCTGAGTTGAATACAAGCGAAAAAGCGTGCTAAAGCAGGCTTTATTACAGGGGGCTGAAAAGAGCTAGGAATTGACCCAAAATGGCCAATAGACTACAAGTTTCTGGCTGGAACCACTCCTCTAGGGACAAATAGGCCGCTCAGTGCTCCCCACTCCCACTGGTGAACAAAGAAGCTTCCCTTTATCCAAATAAGGATATGGAATAGCACAGGAACCAAGCCAAAGCCCAGAGATCAGCAAACTGAAGACTGGACTATTCTAGTTCAGTAAGGCGGGAAAACAAGATTTTTTTTTTCTTTTTTGCAGAAAACAGAGGAAAAACAGACAGCAAATGCTATAAATGCTTTTAAGCGGCTAGCGCACTTGAGTGTGTTAGCCTACAGGTAAAATTAAGCAACAACTAACTTTTTAAAAGTGCAAAACAGTTAATCAACACAAAAACAGTTTAAATAGAATGCAGAGCTGTATAAACAGGCTAAAATGCAGTCGCCAAGCAGTAAATAATCAAAAAGCCAGAAAAAAATACTTAAATCAGTTATAGCAAATACAGTTATAACAAATGCTCTGAAATATACTGTATATTTCCAAAATGTTTGAGAAGGACAGTCAGAACACAAGAAGGTTCAGGCGAAAGAGAAAAAAAAAAAGTTTTGTTTTATTTTGAAAGGGAAAGAGGAGGAACAGAAGGCCTTATCAAATGTTCTCTCTGTATTAAGCAGAATGAGCTAATGACACTAGACTGGGAGGTGTGTCACAGTAGGGGCGGGCAACTGCAAAGCCACCAAGTATAAGAGCAAGACACCAACAGGGAGGGAGGGTGGGACAAAATAGACAGCAAGCACTAGAGACAAATGAAAGTTTTTAAACAGATAAGGATTTGTGAAGATACTGAATAGACAAAGTACTTTATATATATTAAATTGTAAAAACAGTAATCTGTAAAAATAATCAAAAAAAAAAAATCAAGATGATACTTATATTTTGTAGCTCAGCTGCAGTCACAACTTCTCTCCTTGAACCAACATTATCTGTTTTGATCTTTTCTACAATTGGACCCACTTTGGCTTCTGTTCTTATGTTCTCATTTCTTTGACTATCCCAGTGTGCATTCCACCAGTCATAGGCACTATTTCCATCCCCTCTAGCTTCAGCTGCTCTGCCTTTACTGCCCAGGCTTCTGTACCACATAGTAATTGTCACACCACGGTTTTGTACACCTTACTTTTACATTTTTAGCATTCTTCTGTCATACACTACCTCTCACACTGACAGATGGTTGCAGACCACCAGGATTCTGGCTTTGACCTCCTCCAACTTCCCTTCTCCTCGACCACCCCTCCCAGACACAAAGCCATTAACCTGTTTCACCATCTTCCCTTCTATCTCAATCCTCAGCTTCTCCTTGGCTCCCTAATTTGCTGGGATTACCACAGTCTTCTGTACTTAGTTTCATCTCCTGTACCTTCCGTTTTGCATTCCACACCTATCCTTTGCTCAAGTTCCTGCTCAGAATCTGCCTGCAACACCATATCATCTGCATATAGCAACTTTGCTGATCTGTCCCGAACTGTTTGCTAATGTAGTCCATCACCAGAATGAACAGCAGTAGGCTTAGAGCTGAACCCTGGTGCACACCTACTCCCACTGGGACCCTTCTGAGAGACGATATTTGTATTGGAGCCATTGGGTCCTTACTTGGCCCGCATTAATTTGATCACCGTTTCTGGGACATCAACCACAGTAGTACTGCAAATAAAAAAAAAAAAGTCAGCCTTCTTGGGACCTAGTCATGGACCTTCTCCATGTCCAGGAATGCCCAGATAGACACTTTCCCCACCTCTAGCTTCTTAACTGTCTCACTGCAAATGTCAGTCATGCTACATCCTGATCTGAATCTGAACTGCTCATCTCCACTACTGCTACTACCCTTCTCCAGAACTTTCATGCAATGTGACAGGAGTTTGATGCATCTGTACTGCCCACAGTTTTAGAAGAACAGTCACCAGTCATGTGGGATACGCCTCTCCACACTGCTACAACTACCTTCAGAAGCCATTTTTCCACTCTCACCCAGCAATCTGTTGTGACCTCATCCATGCCTGCCCCTTTCCCAGACTTAGGTTCATAAGTAATAGGCTGCCAGAGGGCATCTATAAGCCTAGCCAGAATGTGTTGGCTTTCACCACCCCCTTTATTCCCTGTGCCTCTGTCCAGAGGCTTTAGTTCTATGCATCTGTCCAGCAGAGCCACTGCAGTGATCCCTGGGGTAAATTTTCTGTTTCCCATCCACTCAAGGTTTGAAGAGCGTTAGTGAGGGCTCTGCCTAATGTAGATTGGAATCCTGTTCCAAAGCATTTAGTGCCTTTTACTTCTAGGGTGGGCTCCTCACTGTAAACTGCAACTGGGTAAGTACAGCTTCTGTGGAGTTTTCATTCAGTAGCTCTGGAAGTACTCCTTCCACCTGCCTTTGCCATCTGGTGGCTTGGTGAGCATGTTGTTGGCATCCCTTATGAAGGGTGTCAAACTGCCTTGCAACCAGATTATAAATATGAGAGGGGGGGTGCCACCTACAGATCCACTTTACAGAAGCTGGAACATTGCCAGCAATGCCCAATTCGTTGTTACTGCAACTCCTTTCTTAGGATCTTGTTAACCAAACAGTATTCCTTCCTAGCCTGATCCCTCTTCTCCCACTTTTACCTGCACTCCTTTTGAGGACTTCTGCATTCCACCACCAACTTTTATGTACCTATTTTCCATACCTGGCTTGGCCACGTCTGTCTATAGTCCTTACATATGCTGTTTTGAGGCACTGCCATTCTTCAAATCCACCTATTTCTGCCTCTTCTTGGAGGTGCTAAAGCCTTAAACAATTCCTAAACAGTTTTACATTCTCTCCAGTCAGCTTCCAGGTCTTCAGCCTGGTCTTTGTTGACCTTACAACCTTCTCTGGCCATTGCATGCAGCCTATTCTGGCAACCAGTGACTTGTGCTGTGAGCCGACTTCACTTGGGATAACTTTGCAAACAATTCTACCCCAGTGCCATTTCCTTATGAGAAGGAAGTCTACATGCACTGCACATTGGTCACTACTGTATGTGATCCTGTGAGTCTTTTTGAACATGTTGGCTACTATCAAGGCATTTGCCAGAAGTCTAGCATGGCTTCTCCTTTATTCTTGTTGCCCACCCATGTGGACGCAAAGTAATCACATCCTGTTCTGCCTGTCCTGACATGTATTCCAAGTCACTCCTCACAGATTCATATTATACTGCTTTACCTGGTAGGTCCTGTAACTGATGTATGAATGCACAGTTTATCACAACCCTGCTGTGAGGCATAGGCTGAGATTATGAATACTGCCCTATTACATTGGAGTCGGATTGCCATTAGTCTGTCACCAACTCAGGGGACAGCCCTCACAATCTTCTGAAACCTCTTTCCCTCTACAATTCCCACACCATTTCTAACCGGTCCTCTTCAGAGTAGGACACCGGATTCCAAGCAGAGTGTCTTTGCTGTACTGCCCTTCCATCTTACCTCTTGGATATATAGGATACCCAGCCTCCTCTGTACCATCATGTCATCCACTTGAAACATCCATCCTGTCAGTGACCCCACATTAAGTGTAGCGATGCTTTGTTCATGTTTGGCAGGTTGACTGGTTATGTCCAGCTTCCACTCAGCTATCCCAGGCTGGGCAACCTGATGCCAGCAGCTTACTAAGCCAGGGCTGTTAGACTTTATGGCAGGCACACACTGGCCAATAGGGGCATATACACCCTTCTCATAGTTAACACTGGTCTGAGTAGGCCAATTCCTCAACCCACTTAACAGCAAATACCCATGCCCATTTGACGACATTCAACGTGACTATCACCTAGAGCCACATTTTACACCACGTGGCTAGCAGAGAAGTTAACTGCCTCTGTAGGCCACCATCCTCTTCCCCTCTGCTGAATCACTTCAGTATGCCAAAATCTCACCTGCAGATGTTGCACCTTTGTACTACAAACCCTCTGGTGGCACTTGTATTTGGTTCCAAACTAAATAGATAAAGAAATGCCTCCATAAAACATTGCCAACATACTGGCAGACAGGTTCAGTGCAAACTTCACCCCCCCTCTCCCCCCCAAAGGAGAGATAACTATCCCAGCAGAGTGTAGCCTCCCAGACATCTCAAATGCGCAGGTGAAAGCTGCTCTCTCTAAAGCTAAAAACACAGCATCAATGAGACCAGATGGTGTCCCCGGCTGTGTGCTACAAGAGCTAAATGAGGAATTAAACCCGCACATAAGGCAGCTGTTTAATCTCAGCCTTACCACAGGATACGTGCCCAAGGAGTGGCGTACGGCAACTGTGGTCCCACTCCACAAAGGCGGTGCCTCTACAGACCCTGGTAATTACGCCCATAAGCTTAACAAGTCTAGTCTGCAAAGCTATGGAGAGGATCATAATGGAGCTCATAAAGATATAGGGGACTTGCAGACATTGGACCCGACCCAGTTTGGCTTCAAGGGCAGATCATGCCTTTTGAACTTGGTTGACTTCTTCGAAACAGTCACCAAGGCCATTGATGAGGGAAAGGCAGTCCATACAGCCTACCTTGACCTTGCAAAGGCCTTCGACACAATACCCCACTCGGGTATTGTAGAAAAACTTACCAGCTTAAATGTAAACCCATATGTCACAAGATGGGTTGCAAACTGGCTTAAGGACAGAACCCACAAGGTTAGAGTTGCTGGCGCTAGGTCAGACTCCAAGCCGGTCACAAGTGGTGTCCCACAGGGCTCGGTCCTTGGCCCCCTATTGTTTGGCATCTACTTCTCAGAAGTACAGGCCAACATGGGAGGACTTTGGCTGACAAAGTTTGCAGACGACTGCAAACTGGGCGCCATAGTGGAAAGTGCATCGGACACGGATATCCTTCAGAAGGGACTCACGGAAACAGATAGCGGGTGCCAGAGCCTGAAGTTAAACGCCAAAAAATGTATAGTCATACCCTTTGGGAAAAACAAGGTAACCCTAAGCTACCATATAGGTGACAATCCACTAAGCACAGAAGAGGTTATCAGGGACCCAGGTTGACAGTGGCCTTTCTTTTGACACTCACATTGCTAAAGTGGTTAGAAAGACCTTCTACATTGCCCACCTGATCATGAAGGGATTCACATCCAGAAAGTGAGGTCATTGTTCCCTGTACTCTTCACTTATCAGACCAATGATAGAGTACAATGCCCCATTCGGGATGTCTCACCCGACATCTGCAGCAATTGGAGAGACCCCAAAAGTTCCTCACCAAAAGGATAAAGGGATTCCAAAATCTGCCATATGCTACCAGATTGAAGTAACTCCAGCTCTATTCAGTTGCATATCGTCTGCTCAGAGGTGACATGTGCCCGACATACAAGGCCATGTCCAACCCGGAATTAATGGACATGCTCCACCTCAAAAAATCCAAATCCACCAAAACCACTAGAGCAAGCGACAAACCTTAGCACGGATATAAATAGGACGTGCTGGAGGGATAGATTTATCACTCAAGACTCCCTATGCTGTGGAATAAAATCCCGATCCATGTGAGGCAGCGCACCTCACTGGCTCCGTAAGAGAAATCTTGACCTGTGGATGGGAGATCGTAGGTTTATCCCGGGAATCATCTCTGTGTCACTGCTGGACAGAGGCACAACAAACTAATGGGCACAGTATTTTTTCATATAAGGGGTGGCGTAAGCCACAAAAATTTGGGCTAGGCTTATAAATGCCTTAGGGCAGATAGCGTAATATAAACCTATGAACCTATTAAGAGTTTCTAACAATACCTACTAGAAACTGGCCATTGCCTGATGACACAAAGGCCATAGTTTACCTGTACTAGGTGGTGGCTTACAACCAGCCATGAATGTGCACTGGTATGCCAGATGCTAAAGGGATTACTTAAAAGGAAGCTTCAATATGCCCACAAAAATTTACAAGGGGCTTTAAACAGCAGACTATGTTTAAAATTACAGAAAGGCTGGGAAATAGAAGTTATGTTCTTACCATAACGTTCCATGTGGAGTGTTCATCTCGCCTTTGTTCTTACACATGGGTTCGGAGCCGATCCTCGGCTCCGTGCCGGCCTCTTGCAAGCTCTGCACCGAGAAGAAGCTCGAGACAAATACCCACAATCCCCCTCTGCCTTTACCTCAGATCTAGTTTGCAAGCAAACCAACCTACATAATAGCACATTCATGCTATACACCTATACATATATAAACAGACACATATAAAAGTATATGTGTATACCAACTATGTACACAGAATAATAACAGTAGCAAAAAATACTTCTGGCCAGGCATCAAAGAACGTTCTTCCTAAGGGTGGGAGGGTGGGACTGTAAGAACAAAGGCGAGATGAACACTTCACATGGAACGTTATGGTAAGAACATAACTTCTATATGTGATAGTGTTCAATCTCGCCGTTTGTTCTTACACATGGGTAGCGTCCCTAGCTCCTTGATCCTGAGGAACTCACGGGAGGACGTTCTTGAGCACAGTGGAACCAAAGGTTGCCCTGTCCCTAGAAACCTTGTCTACTTTATAATGAGAAATAAATGTATGTGGCTTAGACCAAGTAGCAGCCGCACAAATAGCGTCCAGTGGTAGGCGAGCTGCATGAGCCAAAGACGTAGACACTGACCTTGTGGAATGTCCTTTGGGTTTGTGTAAAAGGGGTTGATTTGAAGAATCGTAGACAGATTATACAATCCATTAACCATTTAGAAAGAGTTCTTTTGGTAACTGCAAGTCCTTTCCTGCTATCAGCAAAAGCCACAAAGAGTTGATCTGTTTTCCTGTGATCTTTTGTTCTATCCAAATAAAACCTTAGCTGTCTGTGAACATCCAATTTGTGTAACATATACTCCATTTTGTTGGAGTGGTTTTTGAAGAAAGTGGGTAATTCAATGGACTGATTAATATTGTTAATAGAACACACCTTAGGGAGGAAGGATGAATTGGTTCTAAGAGAAACTCTGTCAGAGTGAAAGATCAAATAAGGGTGCTTGATGGAGAGAGCCTGAAGTTCAGACACTCGTCTAGCAGAAGTAATGGCTACCAGAAAGAGAGTTTTCCAGGACAAAAATTTTAATGGGCAAGAAGAGGCAGGTTCAAAGGGGCAACATTAATTTAGATAGCAACAAGTTTAGACTCCAAGGTGGCGTAGGAGATCTGACCGATGGTCTAATATGAAAACTCCTTTTAAAAGGCTTTACAAAGTCTGTGAGCCATAATAGGAGCTCCACATTCTTCCACATGGAAATTGAAATGGCAGCCAATTGAACTCCTAGAGTAGCAGGAGAAGCACCCTGATGAAATAAGTCTGTTAAGAACTCTAATATCTTATTCAAAGGAGCTATAAAGGGATGAACATGGTGTGTATTCGCCCAGAATACAAACCGTTTCCATTTGCTAGTATATGTTTTAGTAGTGGAAGCTTTATGCGAAGCCACTAATATATCCTGGACTGCTGGTGACAAAAGATCAGACTTGGCTAAGTTGGGAATTGGAGCAGCCAAGCTGCTAGATGGAGTGACAGGAGCGGGATGGGGAACCCCTGACGAGTGAGTCAATAGATCTGGCTCTGGGTCCAGAATCCAGGGTCCCCGAATGCAGTGAATTTTCAGGAAGGGAAACCAAATTTGACGAGGCCAGAATGGAGCAATGAGGATTATCGTCCTGTGTAGGTTCCTGGCTTTCTGGAGAAACTTATATCAGAGGAAATGGGGAAATGCGATAGGAGTCCCGGGGCCAATCTTAAACCAGTGCGTCCTGGGGACTTCCCTGGAGGGTAATAGGGCAAAGTAGCTCCTGCATTTGGCATTCATTGGAGACGCAAACAGGTCGCAGGAAGGCTGGCCCCACGCATGAAAAATCCTTTTCGCCACTGACTGTTTTAGAGACCACTCGTGCGGTAACAGAATTGCTCTGCTCAGCCTGTCGGCTATGACGTTGGATGACCCGGGATGTGCGTTGCTATTAGAAAGCGACCAGTGGACTCCGCCCACTGCCAAATTCTCATGGCCTCTCTGCATAGTTGATAGGACTTGGTTCCCCCTTGTTTGTTTATGTACCAGACTACCGACATGTTGTCCGTCTGAACTGCAATAGTCCCTAGAGGAAGAAGGGGAGCAAAGTGTTGCAACGCTAGAAACACTGCCCTCAACTCTAGAACATTGATGTGCAGATTGTACTCCAAATTGGTCCATTCGCCTTGGACTGTCTGTCCCTGAAAGATGCCCCCCCACCCTATCAGGGAAGCGTCCGTGGTCACCGTAACTGTGGGCGTGGGTAGCACAAACGGCCTCCTGGGAAAGGTTGCACGTTTGAAGCCACCAGTTTAGATCTGTTTTGCAAGTCTTTGTTATAAGAATCTCGTGTTAGAGGTAGTTGTTGAAATGACCATTGAGCAAACAGTAGCCATTGTAGGACTCTCATGTGCAGCCTTCCCAGGGGAATTGCAATAAGGGAGGCTGACATGAGACCCAACACCTTCAGTACTAGTTTTGCAGGAGATTTCCTTGACAAGAGTAGAAGACGTATGTGAGTCTGCAGTGATAATATCCTTTCTGGGGGAAGCCTCAGAATTAATTGACGTGTGTTTAACTCTGCTCCTATGAACAAAATATTTTGTGATGGCTGAAGTAAGGATTTTCCGAAATTTACGGAGATCCCTAGGTGAACACACAGTTGAAGAACATAGTCTCTGGCCTGCAGTAGTTGACGCCGGGTGGTGGCCGAAAGGAGCCAGTCGTCCAGATACGGAAACACCTGGAATCCCTGGAATCCCTGACGTCTCAAGTGAGACGCTACCACTGCCATACATTTGGTGAAGACCCTGGGGGCTGAGGTCAGACCAAAGGGCAGGGCTCGAAATTGAAAGTGACTGGCTCCCAGCCGGAAGCGCAAATGATCTCTGGATGCCCTGGCCATTTTGATGTGGTAGTATGCATCCTCTAGATCTATTGAGCACATCCACTCGTCCTTCTGTAAGAATGGAAGGATCGATTGAAGCGTGACCATTCGGAACTTTTCTTTCTTGACGAAAGTATTGAGGTAGCTTAGGTCTAGAATGGGCCTCCAGTCCCCTGTTTTCTTTGGAACTAAAAAGAACCTTGAGTAAGTCCCGAATCCTTGCTGGTCCGCTGGGACTGGCTGGATGACTCTTTCTAGCAACTTTGAAATTTCTAAAGCTGCTGGCTCTCGCAGATGGGGCGGTACATCTGGGAGTCTTCTTTGGAATGGGATAGGATAGGAAGGGTATGGAGTAACCTCTGGTGACTACGCTTTTTACCCACGTGTCTGTAGTTATATCTTGCCAGGCCTGAGGGTATAAAGCTAAGCGACCCCCGACTGCCTCCAGAGCAGGACAGTCGGGCCTCCTCTCAGGAGTGCTGGAAAGGTTTACCAGGGAGTGTTTCCCTGTCACCTTGATGTTGCGGACCCCCTCTGCCGCCAGGGCGGCGTCTTCCACCTCTGCCCCCTCCTCTGCCTCTAGAGGGGGCATCACCCTGTGTGCCTGAGAAAGACCCTTGGGGTTTTGAAACCACATTTTCCCACCGCGTTGCCCTTTGGGGTACGGTCTGGTTGGGGTGGAAAACGGACTCCGACAGCAGACAGAGTCTTTCCCTCTTGTTCACACCGGGTAAGGGTCTCCTTTACCTTGGGGCCAAAGAGTGGCACCGTCAAATGGGGCGTTTGTAAAGGAAGACTTGAAGGCTTCCGCAAAGGAGCATAGGCGCATCCAGGATTGTCTACGAAGAGCAATCGCTGAAGCTGCTGCCCTACTCGAACCTTCGCCGCGAGGAAATCAGCCTCATGGAAGAGTTAACAATCGATGTTAGGGTATTAAGTTGCGCTGTCACTTTCTCTGAGACAGCTGCATCTGTAGCACCCTGGAGGGTATCTCCCAACTCTTTGACTAGATCCCTCTGCAGACGTGTAAAATGGGTCAAATAGTTCAGGGACCGCATGGAAAAAGCCGCTGAACTAAAAATGCGCTTCCCATATCTATCCATCGTTCTAGAATCTTTATTAGGCGGATGGACAGACGAAGACTCCGACATCTCCTTTTTCGTGGCTCCATCCATCACCATAGCGCATACTGGAACTCCTTTTGTAAGGTAGGACTTATCCTGAGGTGCTGTGATGTACTTGTTCGGTTTTCTTGGAACAGGTTCCACTGTGTCAGGAGTCTCCCACGCCCTTGAGCAATAAGTTCCATTAGTTTCAAGGGCGGAGTGACGCAGGAGGAGGAAGGGCGAGCACCAAATGCCTTCAGCAGAACTGACTCATCCTCAGAAGGGGGAAGGGACTGCCAGTCACCTCTGTTTCAGGATCTCCAAAATGTCTGAAAAAGAGACATCTTCTGAAGGTGACTTATGGGACCCCTCTGACTCATCTAAGTCAGTATCAGATGTCAAGGATTCCTGTGGAGAATCCAAGTGTCTCCTCTTACACAATCTCTTCCTAGGGACTTCCTCGTGGGAGCATCCGAAGAAGCCTCGGAGGAAGAGGGGCACCTCCAGGGGTGGCTGAGGCACTGGTGCCAGACGCTTGGATGTGGCCGTGGGTGCAGATGAAGACAAAGGCCCTTTATGGGGAGGAGAAACTGCTTCCACTGATGTGGTTGTCTGGGTAGACAACACCTTCCTCATCAGGTCGAACGCTCCCGGTCCCGCATCAAGAGTCTCCTGTTCAAGAAATGGGAAGAATCCCGACACGGGCACGAAGGCATCGACCCGAGGACGGAGCCGAATCGATCCGTGCGAGGCCCCGAGGGGGAGAGTCGGAACAGACACGTCGGTTCGACTCTCGGCCCCGGAACCAAGAACAGACCGTCGGCTCCGAGACTCCGGTACCGGGTCCGACGGAGTCGAGGTGAGGGGAACAGACCGAGAAAAGGACGGTTCTGGACCAGAGGGCTCCACAATCAGCAGATCAGCCTCTTCCGGCTCCAAAGACTGAATCGGTCTCGGAGGAGGAATGGATGGAGATACAGGAAGGCCTTCAAGTTTCGACACCAACTGGGTGGAAACCGAAATAAGTTTAGAGAGGGCCGAATGCTCCAACAACTTCTGCACCACGAGATCCACATCGACATCCGAAAGTTTGGAGGAAGAACGGGTCGAAGGAACCGAAGACGGAGCCGACCTCAATATGGCCGAAGGAGGGAGCTCCATCACCGGTTCCAACTCGAGGCTCAGGAACCGACACAAGCTGAACACTCGGCCCCGAAGTCTGTGGAACCGGTGATCTAACCTTTGAAGAAGAGCTCGGAGCCGATGACTTAGGCTCAGACGTCTTCGATTCCTTAGAGGACTTCGATGCCTGGTCAGAAGCATCCAAAGCCTCTTGGAAAGCTGGTTTCAATAGACCTCTGTCCATCAGTTTCCTGCGCCTATCTGTCATGACCCTCCCACTAAAAGAGTGACAGATGGAGCAATCCTCTTGTAAGTGGAGAGGGCCAAGGCAGTAGATGCAGGAACTATGGTTGTCAGTGACCGACATTTTTTGGCCACACTGACAACGCTTGAAACCAGACGTTACCTTCTCAGACATTGTAGAATAAAAATACAACTCCAGAAAAAAACAGTCAAATCCAAAAAAAGTTAGTCACAATCGAGTAATTGTCAAATCCGGTAAAAATTTGTCTCAATATGGTAAGATATGAAGGGTGTAGGCCCCGATACAAAAATACCGAAAAATAAGGTTAACGGTACCAAAGAATTACGGAACCACAACACAATCACACTTGTTAATACAGATAATATCAACTAGACTAGTATCCTTAATAAAATACAACAAAAAAAGTTATATCTTAGCTTAGAAACTCTCGAGCTAGCTCCCAACGATGCGTATGCAGCAGCGGCAAACTAGATCTGAGGTAAAGGCAGAGGGGGATTGTGGGTATTAGATTGTCTCGAGCTTCTTCTCGATGCAGAGCTTGCAAGAGGCCGGCACAGAGCCGAGGATCGGCTCCGAACCCATGTGTAAGAACAAACGGCGAGATTGAACACTATCACATACAGGGTTCTGTACACCTTAAATACCAAACTATACAACTTCAAACACTGCATTTCTAACATTCTGCAAACAGGCTTTTGGATTTTTCCCACCAAAGCCCTACGAGAGAGAAAAAAAGGCAGAGTCTGGGAGGCACAGCAGTTTGAATCTAAAATTAATAAGTTTCCAGCTGCTTCTCTCCAACAACTTTTGTTGAAAGTAAATAAAACACACTAGCAGAGATTCCAAATGAAGCACTCCGCGCCTATAAGCAAGAGGAATTACCAGTCACAAATTCAACTAAGTAATGTTCCTCCTGAATTAAACCTTCACACATTTGTGTACATCACACACTTACCTGAACGGCACATTACATTCTCAAACACATTTATCCTACGTTTGTAACACAAAGTACATGACGTACTATGGTGCAGATTACACAAACATCAAGAACCTGAAACAGCAGCCATGCTAGTGTAGAAACACTAATGGGGGAGGGGGTACTAATACACCAACTTAGTTGTGCAAATTAAATATGCAATGCATTACCTGCGCATGTTTGACACCTTCCAGTCCTTTCAATCACTCCTTGGCGGGGATCCATCAACCCTCCCAACTTTGGTCGTCCACCTTCTGTTGTTTCAGGGTATTTGATACCCCCTTCAGTAACAGACATACGTTTCTGGGGAAAAAATAAATAAAATTTACGCCAGAATGTAGCCTGCATCTACATCACCAAAGATGCATTCTATCAACCACAACTATAACCATACAAGTAAACAAATGTTTGAATGATCACTGCATATGGGATTTATCAGGAGCCACTCACTGCAAGAAAGATCCTAGCAAAGCCTTACCTAGACCTGAAAATGAAGTGCTCTGTACAATATCTATAAAGATCCACTTTATCGCTTCAAGAATACTTGCTGTCCAACCCTGTGAATGTGATTAAGCCAAGGCCCTGGTTGAAGTGAGCCTTAACCCTACCTGGTATAATTTTGTTGTGGTGGGAAAAACATTAAAGACCAAGCCAACCACTTGGAAAGTTTGCTTGACATGTCGACCCATCTTGCCTTCACAATAAATTTGACTAGAAGTTCTGAAAGTGTTAATAGTGCCAAAGTTGTATAGGACATAAAACAGATGCAGTTTCTCCTGTTTTAGGGTTCAGGAAAAAGCACAGGAAGATGCATAGTTTAGATATAAAAGGATTACTTCAAGGAAATCCCCATCTCTGGAAAATGCAACAAGGCCCACCATAACAGCTTGCAACTCTTGACACTTACAAGTCACAGCAGCCAGTACCCACCCGTCCAGATGAGCTGGTTCAAAAAGGTACAAGTTGTAGCTTCTTTTAATACAAAAAGATAAAGCTGCCACTTGAGGTCTCTTATAAAATGCATTGAAATAGGAAAGCCTTGAAAGAGAGGATCAGGAATCATGCTGAAATGGCCGACAAAGGAGTGTAAAACATGCCACAGGAAAGTAACTCAAATACTGGGAGACCACACTGTTGGTGTCAACTAGAAAATCTATACTGGCAAATGGAAATGGTCTTCTAGTAGCAGGCTTTCTTGCGTCCACTAGCGTGTTTTTAACATCCTTAGTAAACATGTGCCTAAAGTATCAAGGCCTTCTCATCCAGGCAATAAGTTGAAGTTTTGGGGACGCCACACAGACAAAACTAGTTCCCATTTCTTGTGAGGAAATGCCTCTGCCCTGTTCAGCTTATCTGCTACACAATTTTACTCGGAATGTAGAAAGCCTGCAAGACTGTGCTGTAAAGCCACATCCCATGCTAACATGGCTAGTCTGCATGGGGTGGGAACAGACCCGGTTCCCCCTTCCTTACGTAGTACATCACTGTGGTATTTGTTCACAACTTGAAGTTGCCATGGGCACCAAACTATTTTTTCACAAATCCCAAAACTAAAATCTTATAATACAGTGGGTGCTGGAACTAGGACCAGAGAGACTGAATACCCACTGCATCTCTCATGGAGTCTTGTCAGTGGTAGCATGAGAATCATGGGTGCTATGAGACCAAGAATCCTTAAGTATTCCCCCACAGTGAGACGTCAGAGTGGAAAATATATAGACCTATTCTCCCCCGTTTAAGAAAAGCTCCTTGTACAGGTGTCTTGCAGGCAACCCAACACACACCTCTGTCTACATCCATGACATAATGCAAATCAGTGTGCAGCAATTACATCACTAACATTTTTTTCACATGTATCTTAGTGTTTTCACAATGCAGTCACTACATAACAGCAAGTGAAAGGCAGTTGCCTGACAAGCAGAGCAAGAAAACTACTACATTTCAGGCTCTGCCAGGCACCTGACTTACCAATCACTGCCACAACTGAAAAGTGGCACAGCTGTCAGTCATCTATAATTTTACAGAAAGTCCCTGCTTTTTGCCTCATTTTTGCTCTGTGCCTCACAAAACTGTTTTGATAACCTACTGAGAAATGTCAGCCAATAAGGACAGACATTAGTTTCATACTTGCTGTTCAGAAAGCACAAGTTGATACAAGACTAGTTCTATTAACTTTTTACTGATTTACAGTAAATATGCATCATACAAAATGTGACAAACTAATTACTAGTTAACATCCCTCTTGGTCAAATATTTCTGGCAAAACTTAATGAATTATCGCAGCTTGGAAATCTGGTTCCGATAATATGCAAGTACCAAAGTATTTAATGCACTCCTGGAATCCCAGCCCGCCTAGCACGTCTTTCACCCAAGTGAGAATCCTAAGCAGGTTATGTAAATATGAATACAGCTTGTGTGCTACAACTGGAGCTAGACACTTTGAACAGCCTAGGACTAGTGGATAACCCAAAAGGTACAACAGAACTGTTTAGGTCAACATCTGAGGTCTGGACAGATAAGAACGTGGTAAGCATTCTTAAAGGCCAAGGTTACCAAACAAATCCAAATCAGAAATAAGTGATAGAGATTGGGTAGAAAAAGCATTTTAACCAGAGCACAGTTTCAAACTGTTAAGGCCCACAACTGGTTTCCAGGCATCAGAAACACTGGGAAGAACTGTTAATTGCCCTCTGAGAGCACAGGAGGAATCTGAGGTTTGGTCTAGTGAATATGAACATTTACCTATAAAAAGGAGGAACTTCTTCCCACTGTTGACTCATGCCAAATCAGACTGAAAAACCCACTTCCGAAGAGAAAAGGAGATGCACTTTCTGGAAGGGAACCAGGACTGCCAGGGGGATCCCTCACGTAGTTCTCTTTTGGGAGAGTTCTTGCTTTAGAGAATCTCCCAGTCACCGTTTTTGAACATATGCTTACCTGGATTTTGCAGAGATTGAAGGAGGCAAGGTAATGTAACAAACAGAAATATTAGAGGAGGGCTGGAACAGAGATTCTTAACTTCCGCAAAAATTAAATTCCTATCCCAAGGGGAAATTCAAAATGATCATTTAAATCCTCAGAGGTAGAGGATGCAGCCAGGCAAACCTCCTTGCAGTGCTGGTGGCAACATTCCTAGATGCAATACCTAGAACCATAAACACACTGCAGTTGTGTCTCATTTGTTTAAAAGCATATAAAGCAGATCTTTACAAAAAGGACTGCAAATAAAACATTCCTCATACTTTACAATTAGTCAGAACAAACACTGGAGCCTGACAATTCAAAGTTCTAAAAAATTAAGTTGCAAAACAGGCACTTCCCCCAAACCTATAAATTGTTTTCAACCATCCTTTTCAGAGTGTGAAGGATGGTTAAAAATGCTAGACAGGAGCTGGACTGTCTAAACCTATAGCTTCTGGGTCAGACTTGTGAGGGGTACAGAAAACTGAAAGCCTGAGGATCTTTGCACATATGCTATTTAGGTGCATCAGGCAGGCTACGAGGGAAGCCATATAGTCTGACAAATGGCCTCCAATGCTGACAGAACCGGGAGATAGGAGGTGGCTCTGGGAATCCCAGTTGCAATAAATTTACAGTATTTTCTGAAGGCCTGAGAAACCTCAATGGTTCTCCAGAGCACATTCTTTGGTGCTTACCCATTCCACTTTGGGAGAGACTGGCCTTACCCATAGCATAGTCAATTACTAATCATACTCAATGAGAACATGCCATAAATACGAGGCCCATGCATGGGATAAAGCTGCATTTGTCAGCAAGTCTCACAGGGGGTAGTCTTGGGGTAAATTTTCCATTACCCACTCCAGATGAAATTAAGCTTTAATATGGACAGGGGTGAGCTTTTGTCTTGTGTGAATAAGGTAGTCTGTTCCAATGCATTAGTACCCTCAGAGATATGAAAAAAGAATGATTTGGAGGGATGGGCATTGTTTCAGAAGAGGTTTAGATCCAAAGGGGGTAATTCTCATGCCATTTGACTTTAAGTGCAGTAGGACCATCAGTACTGGGTCAGAGTTGCATGCCAGAAAGGTCACATTTTACCAGACCAAGGATGTTAAGGCTTCCATGCTTTTACAAAAGTTCTGTGGGTGTTCCAGTCGTTGCAATGGTCCCTTTTGGAAAAATAAATGCATTTTTTGCCGTTTGGTTTCAATCCATGACTTTAGCACTGGTTTAGAACAAACCATACAGAAAGATGACCAAGTCATTGACTGTTCCTAGTTTGCTGCCATCTGTAAACTCAGCCAGCAAGAGCCCTTAGTATTTGCTTTTAGTTCAGAGAACTATATGCCAAACAGGAAAGGTGAAAAGAACTGAACCATTGAGACTCCACTGGTTTAGTTTTAATGCTCTGTGAATGCATGCACAGAGCTCCAAGCTGCTGTTTCTAAACTCCAACTAATTCCAATAATCCAGATGAAGACGGGGCCCTAGTAGTCCGTGTTTACCCAAAATGAGGGTTTGCTGTGGTGGGTATAGCAAAGTAACATGAACCATTTTAAAAATAATCTGTTTTGACACAGGCTGTCTTCTTGCCTTCACAAGAAAGTAACTGATCGGAAGTTCTAAAAGATTTTGTTCCATCAAGACAGCACCGGATTTGCTCAAAGGTATGGAGTACCCATTCTCCCTAATTTTTAAAGATGGATAACTTGACTGGAGCCAAGCTTAAAAAAAAGTGAGTTTACCTTAAATATTAGGCCTTAATGAAACACTTTGGGGGTAAGTTAAGGCAGACCCCACCATGAGAGCTTGCAAATCAGATTCTTCTTGCAGAGGTCAGCAAAAATAAGCAAGCCTGTTTTCCCTGTTAAAGAAACTCGCACAAGACGGATGTGCTCACTGAAATGGAGCCAGAGTCAAGAGTTCCTTTTCATAAACCCCAAAACTTCAGTCTGAATTGTCAAGGGGTTGTTTTGTTGGGACAATAAAGATTCCAAGTATCCCTAGACTTGTGTGGAGTTTTGCAAGATGCACAAGTATCAGATAACCTGAGACCCAGAACCCTGAGGGATTCCTTTGCTGAAACAGCAGTCGGAGTGGAAAAACAAAAGTGGTCCATGAGACACCCCAGGGAAAATCCTGCAAGGAGTCGGACCAGAATTCTACATAGACTGATTACCAAGTGAACTTACAGGAGATATGTTATTCAGAAGTTAATACTTTCAAAAAAGACTAAAAATAAGCAAGCTGTCAAAGGAAAAATGTTAATACTTTACAGTCAGCAGTAAGCTATCACAGCAGCCAGCCAAAATTGCCTTGGAGAAGACAGACCAAAGAGTATGCAGACACTCAATGTTATCCTGACAAAACACAGACCACAAACCCGCCACAGTACTATAGGATGCTGTTGCGTTTTTCTATGTTATCGCCCGCTCCTGCCCTGAGGTAGTTGCATACACTTGTGCACAGAACCTCCTATAGTTTAACTTTCGCCTGGCTTCCAAGTGTTCGGAATTGAGCTGAGAAGACCTGTAACAGTGCGATTGCACTAAGGCTCCAGCTACCAACCCCTCCACAAAGACATCTCTAGGTTATTATATACGCAATTTCTAACTTGTCTATGTAACTTAAATACCTCAGGACAGATCGGGCTGGCAACCAACAGTATAATACATAGCTGAAACCTTCCTGCTAAATAATACCCACATTAAAACCCAGCTCCAAGCTAATTAAGTTAAAACATCAGTGTGAGTCTAGAGTGCAAGTCTGGCTTTTTTTTTACCTCTAAATCTCTTGCACGTACCTGTAGTAGTTTATCTTTAGGCCCAAGAAACCTCCCGAGTTGTGTAGCTCTTGCACGTACCTGTAGTAGTTGATCTTTAGGACCAAGAAACCTCCTGAGTTGTGATTTGCTGACGTAGGAAAGTTTTTAAAAGCCCTACTAGTTCCCGCCACAGTACTATAGGATACTGTTGCGTTTTTCTATGTTATCGCCCGCTCCTGCCCTGAGGTATGTACAACTGAAACAACTGAATTAATGTTGTTAGCGTATGACTGCTGGAATAATCAGATAACTGGCGCTTTACTATTTAAATTTACAGTTTTTTTTTTACGTTCCTATCGATCCTATTTTGTATCATATCTGTAGTTTGTTAGATAAAGCACTGAGATACAGTGTTTAGGAGTACTGGATACACGTGGACTTACTAACTCTGCTTTATTGTGTTACTTGTAATTGTGCAGTGTTACGGTCAACTGTTTTGATTCATAACTGCTGAATCCTACCAAAAAGGACTCTCTAGATGCTATAATTTCAGAACGCCGTAAACTAGCCTAACGCCAAACCTTTTCTGGCGTTTTCTATAAACTATCAGAAATACCGGGAGCGCTGAATACACACCAACGCTAATTCCAAAGATAGCGATGGTGCCTGCGTTCTTCTGCCTAATGTTTGGTTAATTTAAAATTGATTACTCAGGCTTTATTTCTTGCTTGTATAGCGTTCTTCTGCTTATTGTTTGGTCAATTCACAGTTGATTACCCAGGGTTTATTTGCTGCTTGTATAGTGCTCGTATAGTACACAGAAGGTATTACTGGAAATCTGCCAATGCTGTTTAAACAACTGTCTCTGTAATCATTTGCTGTTACAATCAAAGTTACTGCTGCAAGGGGATATATTCATGATAATTTAAATGTGCTTATGTTATCTCTCCCTAGGTAGTTGCATACACTTATGCACAGAACCTCCTATAGTTTAACTTTCGCCTGGCTTCCAAGTGTTCGGAATTGAGCCGAGAAGACCTGTAACAGTGCGATTGCACTAACAGGCTCCAGCTACCAACCCCTCCACAAAGACATCTCTAGGTTATTATATACACAATATATACACAATTTCTAACTTGTCTATGTAACTTAAATACCTCAGGACAGATCGGGCTGGCAACCAACAGTATAATACATAGCTGAAACCTTCCTGCTAAATAATACCCACATTAAAACCCAGCTCTAAGCTAATTAAGTTAAAACATCAGTGTGAGTCTAGAGTGTAAGTCTGGCTTTTTTTTACCTCTAAATCTCTTGCACGTACCTGTAGTAGTTGATCTTTAGGACCAAGAAACCTCCTGAGTTGTGTAGCCCCGCTCCACTTCGCTCGGGCTTGCTTTGCTCCCCACCCTGCCCCCTTATCCCACCCGCCCCCACTATCCCTACATTTATTAGCTCAAAATAACCACACCCCACTTACCTCTGAACCAATCACGCTAGTCCACCCACTAATTACTTCCTCTCTCATCATCCCCATGGACAAGCCTATTGCCTTCCCCCGTCTTAGTCTTCCTATAGTCATTATAACCAACTAGCACTAGGCAATTAAACCCCTAGCTTAACTAACACATCTTACTACTACTCCTCCTCATTAAAATGCCAAAAGTAAAGAATCTAATCATCCCTTTGGTATTACCAATTATCATCATCTCCTACTTATTATCTAGTTATGAAAACCAAAAACACATAGGATTCTACCATCCAAAGGTAGAAACATGTATTCCCTTAACTCTTCTCCCTAAAGAACTTACCCCCCTCTACTACCCCACTAGAACGCTATGCATACAAAGCCTACACCTCACTCACACCCAAAGGTATCAACAACAAGACATGGTCAAAAGTTAATATATAAGCTTCTAAGACTCCTAGATCAACTGAAAAAATCTATTACCAAAGATGGGGACATTCACCCTAACCCAGGGCCAGCCTCAAACCCCAATTCTGTCACATCAATGTTAGCCCAAAGGTCAGCCAACTCCCTTCTTATCCTCCATCTTAACCTAAGAAGCATCAATAATAAGCTTCATAACCTACATACCATGCTAGCCACCTACCTCCCTGACATTATGTGTCTATCGGAGACATGGCTTAAAACAGCCACCAAAGATGAAGAAAACAGGATATAACATCCTAAGGGTAGATCGCGTAAAAAAAAAAAAAAGGGAGGCGGTATAGCTGTATTGTATAGAAGCACTCAATATCATAATGCATCCTAACCAACCTCCTAAGATTACCAATGCAGAGTCAATAGCCTTAAAACTATGCTTAAATAACCAAAAAAGTATCAATCTTTTTGTAATTTATATCCCGCCAGGGAACAACCTAGAAACTATGGAACAAACACTAAGCTGACTAGCCATTAATTACCCTCAAGAAACCATTGTTCTGGGTGATGTCAACATTGACTAGACACAATGTTCTGCACTGACCAATCCTATGACTATTAACCTGCACGGCTTCTCCCAGAATATAGACTCCACAACTAGAATAGGAAATGCCCACCAAAAAGAGTATCCTCGACTGGATCCTTACTAACGCCCACAAACATAAATATACTACTGGGACACTTCCTAATGATCTTCGTGATCATCTTATCACCTTCATAATAAAACATAAATTTACCACCATAAGCCAACCCATACATAGACTAGTAAGAAACAAGAAGAAATTCGAACCTATGAAATTTGTTGCTGAACTCAAATCCTGTAATTGGTCTAAGCTAAAAACCCTATCCCTTGATGAGAGTGTGATATTCTTTAATGACACATTCCTAAGCATCCTGGACAATCATGCACCTAATCGACTTACTAGAACCAAGGTGCGGCTAGCCCCCTGGCTAACCAGGGAAACTAAATCCAAAATTAAACTTAGGGATAAAGCCTGGGATATATGGAGAGCTACTAAGGCACCCCTAGATCGGATTAAATTCCAGCAGCTTAGAAATGAAACGAAAAAAAGCCAGCACACTGGACAAAAAGAATTATTTCTGCCACCTCCAAGAAAAGCACCAGAACAACCCTAAGAAGTTCTGGGCAGGCTTAAATAATCTCCTCCATCCAGGGAAATTATCCACGCCCACCCCCGAATCACTTATTGGTAAAAACCCAGAAGTCGTTGCCAATACCTTTAACGCCTTCTTTACTGAGACGATTCAAGCATTAGCCAGTAAACTACCCCCCCCTCTACAAATACTACTGATAATTCAGTCCCTTCCTTTAAATTACAACATATACCCACCTCCTACATTCGAACCTTACTGAAGAAACTTAAACCAACCACTCTCTCAGCGGACCGACTTCCAGCTGAATACCTGCAAATTGCAGCAGACGCCATAGCCTACCCTATCTCTATCCTGATTAATAGAACTATCACTGAAGCCACTATCCCCTCCATTTGGAAAATTTCCTATGTCATACCACTCCATAAGGGTGGCCCTTCCACTGAACCATAAATGTAGATGTTGAGATCCAAAGTTACCATCCAGTGATCCGGAGGAACATCTACATCAGACTGTAAAGGAGCATCCAAAATCCTGGTTCAGGAGGAGAAGCTGAAGGAGTGGAATCATCCACATCAGAATAAGTACCTCTAATCAGAGTAATCAAATCTTCTGCCATTTTAAGCATATGTTTAACATCCATCTAACTACAGACCAATAGCAATATTGTCTCAGTTAGCCAAAATTATGGAACGATGTGTTCATAAGCAATTTCTTCACTACCTCACCCTAAATAATCTGACTAAATCGCAACATGGCTTCAGACCCCACCATAGTACGACTACTGCCATCCTTTCTTTCACCGACTCACTTAATAAAAATCGTAACAAAAAAATATCGTCTGCCCTTTTTCTCGACCTGTCAAAAGCCTTTGACATGGTCAATCAGCTACTACTCCATACGCTAGAAACCTTACACTTGGACTATTCATCTCTCAATTGGTTCTCTGCTTATCTCTCTGGTAGGCAACAAGCAGTCCAATGGCAAAACAAGCTCTCTCACCTGCTACCCAACACCATAGGAGTCCCCCAAGGATCCATACTAGGTCCTCTTCTCTTTTCCGTGTTCATTAACGAACTTCAGTTATCCCTAAAGCTACCTGCATCCAATACGCAGACGATTCCACCCTTATTTGCTCAGATATCTCTCTCTCCGATTTACAAGTTACAACCCAACACTGCTTTACTACAATAGAAAAATGGCTCTCAGTGAGGAATCTCATCCTAAATCCAAAAAAAAACTAAGCTACTACTATTCTTTCCTACCTCTGCCCCCACTTCAAATCCCAACAATACTACCTTCTTCCTTCAATCTAATAATGGTACCATTATTGAGCCTGACACCAGTACTAAACTACTAGGGGTCACCATTGACGATAAGCTTAGATTTAACCTGCACATCAGCCAGACAATTAAGACCGTAAATAAGAAACTTGGATCCTTGTATAGAATTAAGAACTTTAACCCCCAACGCTAAACTAACCATTGCACGTACACATCTCCTCTCCACGCTACTGTATGCCTCTCCTGTATTTTATTCTCTTCACAAATCAGACATCAATAAAAACTCTCTGTGACCTATAATCATATTGCCAGATTTATAACTGGACTTCCTTATAGAACACATCATTGCCTTAACCTAAAAACACTTGGCTGGTTAGAATAACCCAATCTCCTCAAACGGAACCAACTCACTGAAGCATTTAAAATCATTAAGGAACCTGATAAAACCCCCTCACTCAATAACCTATTGACCCCCTACTCTAACCTAAGCAGTCTTCGTTCCTCTAACAAACATTTGATACAAACCATCAAATCTTATAACAGGGGAGGTGATGCTCTCTTCGCCAACTCTATAGGTAAGATTTGGAACTCCCTCCCTAACAACCTTAGACTTTCCACCTCCACTTCTCAATTCAAAAAAAAAATCTAACTCAATTCTTTAAGGCACAATGGCTATGTTCATGCGTAAAATCTGATTGTTTCTTCCTGAGCGGCCACTTATCCTACCTCACTAGTACTAATCTGGGCCTCCTGTTGCCTTGTATCCAATCATTACTTAGCTGACCATTAATCCACCTGGCTCTGCTGCAGTATTCTTTGTTCCTTCACCCATCCTTGATATGTTACAATGGCTGCGATGTTGTACCAGAGTGTATTAAAATCTATTGCTGCTTTACTGTATCTTAATATAACAGTGTAGACCCTTATTTGCCTAGTTGTTAATCATATCTTATCCAACGAAAACTAAATAATGTGAAATAACAGCTGTCTCTACATCTCTTCCATAGATCTGTAAACCTACTTGTATATTGTTTTGTCTGTGGAGCTTTTTTGTCTCTGCATCTGTCTCTCCACTCTCAAATATGTATTTTGTAAACCTGTGTGTATATTGTTATTGCTGTGGAGCTTTTCTCCCCGGGCCTCCGCTGAAAAAGGACATGTATCCAGTCGGACTATCCCGGTCAACAAATGTAAAATAAAATAAATAAATGCCCGATGGCTATAGGGATGTTTTGAAAGCTCACTGCCATTTGCTTTTAAATGTTTCAGTAGCTTGCTGCCAACTGTATTTTGCATTTCAGATAAGTTAGAGAGAACACCAAATCCCTTTGCAAACTTGGTGGGCTGAAAATCCCTTGAATCAGCATTCTCGCATTTTAAATGCCTCAGCAGCAGAAGGTCCAGACACTCTACCCAACAAGAGGATTCCAAACTTCAATTTTGACATCCTCTGGGAGGCTGAGGACACAGACAGACAAGTCTCCTCATAAAAGTTACTGTGGCAGCAGCATAATGATATTCAAATTCCAAAAATGGTAAGTAATCACTTAAGACAAAGGCACCCAAGTCACACAAAGGAGACTTCTCTTCACACACACAAAAAAGACAAAATATTCTTCACATTCTCACAAGAAAGATGTACATACCAGAGAGGTGAATTCTAACCAGTGTTGCACAAGAATTCACTAAACCCAAACTAAAATCCTTCCCACCCACCTCAGGAGAGACCAAAATGGTTAGTAGCAGCAGGAATGACTGAAGTAACAGATGGGTCTAATCAGGGATGTGTGTGTGTAGACACAAGACTGCATGAAGCACATCTGCTTTTTGGGGGAAGCAGGCTGTGTTACAGTTGCAAGCTGCAACAGACTTCCTCCAAAGCAGGCAAAGAGAATAGGAGTAGGTTCTGAAGTTCTAGCTCTAACAAATCATACTTGAGGGACGAAATCAACTTTCCCCACTAATGGATTCATTCCTGAAATACTTTCAAAGAAATTCATTTCAGAAGTACTAGCTGAAGCCAACCCCCTCAAACAGAATAAAAATCAAATGAAGACAACACAAAAAACGCTCCTAAGAAAAGTTCGTAGATTCAAACTCCAATCTCCCCAAAAAGTGACTCTTGCAAGAAAAAAAGAGCCACACAGTAAAAGGTAGAGAGCCTGTACTAAGCCCAATAAAGGACTCATGCCCAGAATAACTGAGACAGGAGGAAGACATGTCAAAGTTCTTTTTAGAAAAATCCTGCACAGGAGCAGGATCTTTTCAGGAACCACCACTTGGCACCCAAGCCCAACTTAGCTCAAGCCATTTGTCTGGGCATATGAAGGCGCCCTGAGAGCTGGTCAGAAGTCATACTGGACAAGCTACAATCCATACAATGTAGGCTACTGCAGAAGTGATCCAGGAGGATCATAAGGAAGTCACATGACAGCCATTTTAAGAAAAAAAAAAAAAGTTTACAATAAAATATTTGTTCGCTATCAGAGGCCACTCCAGCAGCATAGAAGATAATGGCCCTAAAGGTTCTGGTATCTGATGGAACAGCGTGGAGGGATAGGAGTTATTGTTGGGTGGTTCTCTGGGCGTTTTCTGTGATGATCCCCTGGTGAAAACTGGTGACAGACCAGGAGAAGGCCAGGGCTGACAAACCTGAACTACTACAGGAGGTGAGGCTATACACAGCACATCCCCAACACACTTCCACCTCTTGTCATACTACAGAAAATCAAAGTATTGTGGAGTAACAGAAGAGACTTTAAAAGAAACCGCACCCTATAAATGTGAAAAGCCAGCACCCCCTCCCCTACAGGAGGCAGAGAGTACAGAAGGGGAGGTGGCAAGAGAAGTGACTGGCAGAGCTAACTGATCACATGGCACTGAATAGGGGAAACATAAGGCAGAAATCAAAAAAGTTAGCAATTTGATGCAGTACTACGTTAACACTAATAAATTACTAACTTTTTTTAATAAAAGATGGAATACTCTTCAGCCTTAAAGGAAAATTTTAATTTCTACTTAACTAAAGTTAATTCCAGCATGTTTTATACATCATTCTTCCAGTAAAAACTAATTCCTTGCAGTAGGGCAGTACAAGATAAAACATTAAAGTAGATAATGCTAGTCAGTGTGCAAACATACATTACTGATACTGTGCAGTAGCACACCTTAAGGTAGGATAAAGATTATACAGACTCCTGATAATAAAATTTCACCAAATCTATGCTCACTGTTCCTGAAATTAATCAGCTTCCCATTCTGGCAAGTCACTTCCAAAACTTCTGTAATCTCAGCACCCATCTTCATTCTTTCTGAATAATGCGATCACTTGAAGTCTACACAACGTTCATAAACCTGAGCAGGACCATCCCTGGCAGCAGCTCGACTGGTGCACAGGCAGCTTGGTATGTAAAGCTTACCTCGGCTACCAACTCCATTCTTCCACCCAAAACCATCTGTAAGACAGCCTTCCACTCCAACCAATTCCACACAAACTGAAGAAAAATAGTCAGCAAGAGAAAGGAGAGCAGGCATGCGTTAGACATGCCTGCTCACCATTATGAACACAAATTTATCAGTTATGATAATGCCTACCCTATAACCAGTAGAACTGTCTTAAATTGATATATTAAAGCATGTGGCCAAAAGAAGAGCTGGACCTATTCAGCACATCCAGCTTCCAATGCTTGGCAAACATCCAAGTGTAGACCACACAGCTGCTGCACAAACATCCATACCTGTATTTGTGTGTGGGGTGTCATTTCATATTTCCTCACAGCATAATATATTATAATCTGCAAGCCTCAATTCCAACCTATTTGTTTTAGGGGGGGATACTTTTCTACAGAAGTTTAAGAAGTTGAATATCTAATTATACAGGAATTAAGTGTGTCCAAATGATGACATAGAATGACACTTGAAAGCTTGAGAAATGTTTTAACATTCACAGCTAATGTTAAAACATTTAAATATGTTAACAGGTGATACTAAACACTAAAACCCCACATAAAATACTTTACATATAAAAATGTTAGCTTTTGTATTTAGAAATCTTTGACTTCCAATATAGAAAAGAAAACAGAAGCCAAAGTAGCTCCAACTGCAGAAAAGGTCAAACAGAAGAGATTACAGCTGCTCAGAAAAGCAGAAGACAATCTGATGAAGATTTGTGAGAGGAAGAATGCAAGAGGAAACGAGAGCATCCAGCAAAGAGGTGGATGGATGGTGTGAAAAGATGATCTGCGACAGTCAGGAGCGTGGCATTGACTCGCCATATGACAAGAGTTAATGCCCTGACCCTATACAGAAAACGGGAAAAAGGAGTTAGATTATGACTGCACACCAAATCTTCTCAAGCAGCAAAGTTTCTTTTCTGCACTAACAAGGTGGTCCCTGGCTTTACAAACAATCTGTGACAGAAATATACAGTTATGCTTCTCATGTCAAACAAAGCTCCTAAACACACGGCTATAACTTTTGCATTAATGATTTTATTTGCATGACTGGTTGCATGTTTATTTACACACCATGTAATTAGTCATTTGATCTCAGCACTGAAGCGGCTTGTTCAAACAAATAATGCTGGCATTTGTAACTTGGACTCCATGAGACTAATTTTGTACCTCATTGCTACCTGCCTCAGCTTTTGTTTTATGGTTGGTTGTGGCCATGCACAAGACTAATGTAACTATTCAGTTATCTCCTTTACATCCGATTTTCTAGATGTAAAAATTACATTGTCAGTTTCACTTCAAAGATATTTAGAAAGCCTACCTTTCTTAAATAGCTACATGAAAAAAGCATTCACCATATGCATTAAATTAAGAAATCACAGACAGTGTCAGCCTCAAATCTTGTGTCAAGTTACAAATGACCGTTGTGTATAATGTGGTATAAAGGAGAAAAGACCAGGTGAAATATCTAACATTAGAAACTCCAAAAATAAGCCCTTTCTAAACTGAGACTAGATCCAGGCTGCTATATATTCATCTTTTATTTCCAAACACCACTGTCGAATCATTACTTGTAATGCACAAATTTACATTCATGTAAAAAGTAAACTATATTAACATTCTTCATATATTGCTAGACATCATAATCTAAGCAACATTCAATTCCTGCCTTTTTTTAAACAATTTTTATGAAATTACTTACTACAGATTGTTTTAATTTATACAACATGTGACCAACACAATCCTAGTCTCAAGCATTTTTACATCAAACCATATGGACACTCCCAGTTGAAAACCTTCTACATCACTTATAATCTTACCCAATCTCTCTCAAACATGCAAGTCCTGCTGCCTTTTAGACTTCATTCCTCCCTTACATGTACTGTTCTCAATTACCATTTTCCCCAGTGTAGTTTGCTCCTAGCCTTTTCTAAAGATCTCAATTCCAGCTGTTTTATCTGTTACTATAGCCACTACTTCCAAAATAGTTAGATTTTGATTTCCATTTTCTAGTAACTTTTTTTGGCAGCCACCATTATTAGACACAGCAAGGCCTTAGAGTCTGCAATTCGATTCTGTCATAGCTCAGAAAAATACTCTCTCGTCAAACCAATCTACCCACCCAGCATCTCTGACAGTGCATCCTACAGGAAATCCTTAAAGTCCGCAAACTCACCTCACGCCCAGAAAATAAATGTTCCCAATTCATCTTGGTTTATACATAAAAAAGTTATACACTTTAATCACAGAAATATTCCTGGGCTATCTGAAATGACTAACAGGCAACAAAGTTGCATTTAAAAATCCCATAATGGACAAACCAAGACTCGCATTTAAAACAAACCAAGTTACTCCCTATTTAGTCTGGAAGTGACATATGGATAAGAGAAAGTTCAAATATGAGGAATGTTCAATGTGTAGATATAGATGAGGTTTTAAGTTGTTGATTTTACACACTTCTGTTTTTAAATCAATATCACCATAACAGTTGCGCACAAAGTGTGCCTAAAGTATCTGTTTTGGCAAAGGATGTCAAAACAATTTATGAACATTCTAACACCAGGACAGAGAAAACCCAGTATAATGTGTAATTTGGTGCTACATGGCGTGACTTGTGACCAGCAGGGAGGGAGATTATGCTGGAACTGGAAACTAAATGGCAGCTATAAATTGAAATGCCATTCACCCCTTACCAACTGAATAAAATTTCTTGCATTAGGATTGAAAAATGTCTTCAAAACTTCCTAAAATAAGTTAGTGTTTTTAATCCTCAGCTTATTTTATCATGCAATTCTGATACCTACTTAAGCTGGGTCTTTAGCCTGTATATATTCTGATCTCACTATCCATGAAAGATTGAAAGCAAACTGTTTTCTACAAGCTACCCTATGGCAGTTTACTGAAACTGCAAGTATGTCAGTACAGCCCCCCCCCCCCCCCCCCCGACTGCTTACAAAACTAGTGTCTGGCACCATTAACCGCCTGCTCTAATATTTAACAGGTAATGGAGGTTTGGCAGGGACTTTAACACAACATATTAGTTACTAAGCATGAGTGTGGAAAGCCGTGGTGGTGTTGCTCAGTCTGAGGGAAGACCCCAATCTCAAGAAATCATCTCACACATACAGAAAGCAACAAACTAAGCAATAATTGTATGCAAACACACAATTCTTATATTACCCGAGAATAAGTGTGAGGCTGACAACTTTGGGCAGTCAAGCTGGTTGACCTATTTTACTCCAAGAAAACATTTAAAGGTGGTGGCTTGTATTTGTACCATAAGAGACAAGTAATTTAAGTTTTGATACTTGTTGGTGTTTTTGGTAACAATTTACAACACTTTAGGAAGTTCTAAGCTACAGAACAAGAAGCTCCATTTTGTGTGCATTATACATGAACTAGAATTAAACAGGAATGATTAGCTGCCAACTGACATGTTTGCGATTCTTAACCTTGAATCGCAATGAATGGTTTAAATGCATAAAAGATTCTGCACACCCACAAACTGCCTTTTTAAAAAAATGAAAAGTAATGAGAAACGCTAGTCTATTTGACAAGTCTCAGAGATGAGAAAGTAATATCAATCCAATTTGAGACTTTGAAAACAAGAGATTCCTCCGAAGTATGTGCAGTGTACAGGGTTGCTCCAATCCCCTAGGCATACATACAAGCAAAAATAGTTGCCCATACAGGTCAGCTAGATCAGTATTCTCTCACTAGGCAGTTTACACCAACATGCAGTGGTACAGCACTTACTAGCCTTACGATTTAGACTTCTGGGAGTTGATCAAAAATAGAAAGATGAGGAAACCATCAAGGAGAGAAAAAATGACCAAATGGAAGAGAATAAAGTTTAAGAAACGCAGACTACAAATCCAAAAATCAAGCTGTTTCTCAAAAAAAAAAACAGTTACGGCAACTAAGTGGAAGGGATAACCAAATACCAAAACCTTAAATTTCAAACTAGCGTCTGCATCCCCTTGCTCATATTAAAAATCAGCAGCTAGCTTTCTCCCATTTAACAAAGACAATCTTCTAGATCACATGGTTAATAGAATTCCCATAAGGCTATGTGGAAAGTGACTAACCAGCAGCCAGCTGTTTGCAGAAGGGCAGCCTATACATACCAAAGTACTTTTGAGGCAAAGACCCCCCCGCCCAACAATACAGATCTCACTCTACCAGGGACCAGAGTATTCCCCACATGCAAAACAGGGGTGGAAAAACAGGGTGCACTACACACCAAACAGCAGGTGGATGTAAATCCAACATCACTCTACAGTGGCATGGCAGGTAGAATGTTAGTTTTTATCCCCACCAGCACATGACAGATCGACGAAACGCCTTCTCCGCAAAATGAGACCACCAGTCATCCAAAGGATGACTCTGTTGCAACCACATGAAACAGAGGGTAACCTTAAACTTGATATTAAAATACAAGTCAACAGCACACAATAACCCTAATTCCAAGGAAACTCAGAACAGTGACAACCTTGCACCCAACCATGGGCAACACCTTATGCAAAAACATACTTTACCTTGAACCCAATGCAATATGCAATAAGACAGCTCCAGAAAGATGTTGAAAGTTAAACAAATCTTAACCACATTTACAACAAATGTACTTACGGATTAAACAAATTTGACTAATAAGTGTCATCAAAACATACTGTATATTACAAGAAACATAACTGGTTGACAGGTGGTAGCTACTATCTGTTCCCACCACTGCTGGGGGGGGGGGACAAACTACACCCTGTATTAGCATTAACAATTCCCACAGCGCCACAAACACACACTTGAGACTAGGGTTCACAGCTGTTCACAATACAAAGCTTTCATGAAATAACTCTGCTGCCATAACCATCCAATATGGTTCACCAGCTGTAAACACCGATTCAACTTGTATATGTTGAAAATTTAAACTGATGTGGATAGGTCAAACTCATTTCATCACAAGTGACCCTCTACCTAATCTATTCAATAGTCTTAAATACCTCAGTTGACTGTTTTCTCCAACTCACTCTAGGATCCATGCCTCTATCCACTATTTCCCATGAAATCACTCTTGCCTTCAGTTGTCAGAGACCCAGGTTTATAGAAGCCCTCGGTAATCTCCAAGTGTAGTACCTCGCAGTTAGTTCTGCACAGCTTTGGCATGCGGTCATTGATTGGCACACCAAATGGGCAGGGATATCCAGGAAGACTGAGGCATGCAAATTCACGCTCTGTGTAAACTGCTAAATATTTAGTATCACAACAAACTCCATCCTATGATAAATTCTTACTTTTCAGGGGGGCAAGCCCCCCCTGCACCCCCCACTTCCTTGCAAGCACATGTCCTTAAAGCAGTTAAAATGGAATAGCATTGTTTAGAGAAATGGTGCGAACTCTGCACGATTGACTGAAATGTGATTTACAGCAGGCATTTTAGTTTTATTCTTTTTTGGTACTATATGACGTTATGTCCCTAATACAACATTACATTAGTGTCACTTGGGTGGCTTTCGGCACAGACGCCGAATATTAACTTCCAGTCCGCACACTTGAATAATCATACTGCTGCTGCCTCCACAAGGCTGGAGGCGTGTTTGGGGCAGGTTTTGCTACTGCGCATCCTGCGAGGTACTACACAGATTACTGAAGCCCCCTCAGCCACCTCAGCCAATTACCCAAAGAGCTACAAAAAGCCCTGAACATTTAATTATATTCTTCCTCCCTTTAAAACGAAATTGTGTATGGTCTACCATTCTGACAACCGCACTGTACAATTTTGTAAAGAAATCACTAAAGTTTGATTGTATGTGGTACAGATTTAAATCACACACCAAAATGACCAACAAGCTTGGAAAGCTTGTGTGCACACGTGTAGGTAAGATACTGTAGTACTTTGCCATATACATTTTAAAATAAATTATTTTAGTTAATATAACAGCATGAATTCAGGACAGGTACAATAACAGAACTTTGGTGCCCACCTGACAGTACTTTCCTCAACGTGAAAGTAACTGAATAGCAGTAATATTTTACCACACAAAAAGGCTTTGACCTTATCAACTACCAACTTCTCTCTCCCAACACTTTAGTAACATGTCCACCACCTAGTTCAAAGACTGCTTATCACACAGTTGTCAGCCAGATTGGACTTGTGCTTTTCAGCACACACCTAGAAAAGACCCAGTGATTCTAGCCCAACTCCCTCGTCAAGACCCCAGGGATTCTAGCCCAACTCCTCTACTTTTATTAGCTCTAACTCACTGCATTGCTACTCAAAATTCATTCTCTAAACAGATGAAAAAAGTTAATCTCCAACTTCAGCCACAGCCAACCCGGCTACTACCAAAACTTAAAAAGAAACTCCCTCAATTTCTCCCTCATTAAATAAGTACTAAATGGTAATCTACTAGTGCAGTACCTCGCACTTAGTTCTGCGCAGCTTTGGGTGTGCCGTCAGTGACTGGCATGCCAAATGGGTGGGGATATAGAGGAAGACTGACAGGCATGCTAATTCACGTCACATCATGTAAACTGCTAAATATCCATGCACACAATGATGTCCATCCTCGTAGAAATGACTACTTTTCCTCTTTCAGGGAACAACCCCCCTGCACCCCCCACTTTTCAGATTTGATTTGATGCCTTAAGGCCAGGTGACCAGTTCAGCACCAAACAAGTGCTGTGCAACAGTGCTGCTAGCATATACGGGATTTTCAACTGTTAAAATGTAATGGTATCATTTAGAGAAACAGTTTGGTTGTGTGAACTCTGCCCGATTTGACTGAAATGTGATGTACAACACACATTTTAAACACTTCATTTTTTGGAACTGAATGTCTACAATAATAAACATCGGGTTGCTTTCGGCACAGATGCTGAATATTAAATTACACTGCATTCTGTACAGAATAATCATGCTGCTGCCTCCACAGGGCTGGAGGCGTGTTTGGGGCGGGCATCGCTGCTGCACATCCTGCGAGGTACTACACCGATAGATTACCCACTAAACCCCAGAAAATAGTGAAACCACACAAAGTTATACTCAGACACCAATAGAACAACCAATGGTTTCATATGCTAAAGTATATGGCCAAATCAATCACTAGTGTTTCATAAGCACATCAGGGGGAAAAAAAAGGCACAAGTTAAGTCACTTCTCTTCCAGTAGAGAGAACAGTCACTCCACCCATCCAACCCAATAACAGGTATACGCAAAATAGCTCTTTTGGTCCAATCTGGACATGGACCACAGCCATAATAGCAGGTTTTCAAGAAAATCTCCCAGAATAATTCACTTCACCCCAACTCGCCCTCTTATGAACACAACTATCTCACTCTCAAAAAAAGTGAAATGATTCCCAGTACAGCAAGAATTAGATCTATGAAGCTCTTGCAACCAAGCTCCTTAAATCTAACTCCCACCCAAACATACACTACAGCCTCAGAAACTTCTCCCTAACCACTACCACCACAAACCAAGCTACACCCCCAACACACACACCTTCAATACTGAACTTCAAATTCTTCTCCACCCACTCTACTTGCCATACAGCAGTCTACATTACCGAAGAGCTCCTCATCCTGTTTCCATCCATCACCCCCCCATTTTATTTTTTGCACGTGGGCTTGGAGTATTACTCTAACAGTGACCATCTACAGAGACAAGGTTCACACCAACCAGGTGGCTAGCATTACCATGGAATTTCTCCACTAATAACCACTCCATCTTCCTCATCCCAACCACAACCATCTGTGAATTTTTTTCACCAGGCAGTACCTACAGATGGTCAGCTACTATCAGTTTACTACCCTCAAACATATCTGAAAGAAAATAAAAGAGGAAAACCAGTTTTTCTATACAAGCTAACAAACCAAATTAAAAGATGCACAGCTACCTCAAACCCAATACAAAATCAAACAGTGACAACTCAAAACCCTCACTGTACCAAAGTGCTCACGTAAATTACAGACACTAACATATACACATCTGACGTGACTTATGAAACAAAATATCAATATACAGAAAAACAAACACCCGAGTACTTATAAAATCTCCCAAAACAACAAAACAAAAGCTTACTCCTAGCTAAATTGCGCAAATCAGAGCTTATAAGATAGCATTTCAAGCACTGCCTAGTAACCAAAACAAAAGCTTAATTCTAACTAAACTGCACAAATCAGAACTTATAATAAAACAATTTCAAGCACCGCCTAGTAGCCAAACCCACACTGATGGAACAAGACCACACATGTTTCGAGACTAATTTCTGGACATATTAGAAAGAATTAACATTGTCGAATACAACGCGCAATCACTACTAACCAACTTTACCCAAAAAATTAAAAAAAAAAAAAAAAGCTACAATCATAAATGAAAGTATGCCTCGAAATATACACAGGCTTGCGAATACATAAAACATTATCTACCGCCACACTACCACAAGAGAGTACGGGCAAGTACAGATCTACATTTGCTATAAAAAATATATTAAGACACCTACAAGTTCATCAGGACCAATTACACCAAACTGAACCCGTTTGATGGTACGTAACGGGCATGCGCTGTCACTAGTAGGCGTCCCCATATTGGTTCGTCACACAGCAAGTTCGGACACAAACGAGCGCTCGGTGCCTTAGCAAAGAGCACAAACAGTGAAAAATATAACGGCTTAACTTTGATGGGGAAACAAAAGTAATGAAACAACTTGGGTAGAAAACAAAAGCAATGAAATGGCAATTAGTTTAACTACACTAGCACGAAACCATCGTCACTGTCTCTCCTAAAGATGTTTACAAAGCAGCAACGGCTGCTATACTAAGTACAAACTCCTGCGGTAGCTGTTTATATACTCTTTTCGCCCTACAAACGAGGTTACGTAAAACGTAAAGCAGGGATTTGGGCGGTCTAAATGATAACTGGGTGTGTTTAAGAAAACGTCAACGCCACTAAAGCGCGTACTGGTACACACCTTTCAGCTGGGCCTTTGTCTGTTTAAACCAATACAACAACAGTCTATTAAGAAACAATAATTTTGGCTTTATAACGTGTAACTTTATTGGCTTACCTTGCATACAGGAAGTACAAAAAAGAAAGATCAGGGCTATTTATTTTTGAGTGCGTAAAAGATATAGATCAGTTGCGTATTTAATTATTAATTTAGAGGCGGGTTTATAATTATATATTTCAATATTTATTACGCGACAAACGCGTTGTGTAACGAAAATTACCGAGCATTTCCGATTTGGTGCTAGTGTTATAAAAAAGTGTTGTACGCATGCTGTATTTGTAGTTCTTCTCTTGGGTGGATGTGGAGGTTTGTGGCCTTAGAAAGACTTCCTAGATAGGCCTAGTTTGGAATTGTCCCGTAATCTTATATGAAAGTGTAATAAAGCATTATTATTTGTATACGTTTTCTTTTTTTTTTTGTAATTATTTAGAATTTATGTTTTTTTTTGTGGGGGAGGGTTTATATAGGGAATAACTAAAATAGTTGTAGTCCTCGATGTAAGAGTAGGATTGCAGGCTGGTGTCTATGTCCGAGTCCAGTGCTGTAGTTCGGGAGAATAATAGGTTATTTAGAGTAGCAACTACGTTATTGAATTTCATTTACTTGTCTAGTTATATTTTATAGGGGGAAATGTGTCTACGATTAAATAGTTCTATTTTTATTTTCTTAAATACTGATTTTTTTATTGGTATATTTTTAAGCGGCCTCGGGAAACTAGTCTTTTTGAGGGGCCTAATACTTTCGATTTACGATATAGAGGTTGTGTGGATAGTTTTGATTTTTACTATTTGTAATCGCATTTTCACTTGTTTGTTCTCGATAGTCGTATAGTGTTGTCTTATTTAGTAAGTCCGCGTCTTTCCTCGTCCTACTACTAGCATTTGGTTGGTTGGTTCTGACACCCCGGGTGGTTTGCAATGGTACCCCTTCCCCACATTTTTGATTTTCATTTCTTGCCCTTCTAAAACGTTACTAAATTTGGGGTACCTGATATTTTATCCGATTTATATATTTTGCAAAAGGATGGGTGCATTCTAAATATTTTTCATGTAATTAGTAAGAAATTGTATTATAGTGGACATGGTAAGAGTAAGGTGTTCAGCATGGAACAGCATTCTTTCTAAAATTTCTGTGTTTTCCCCCGCCCATTCTTGGTGAACTGATACAAAAACTGGGCTATGTATTTTAGGGACTGCAAGTGATAATGCTGTGTTATCATAACTATGAAACTGTTCTATAATAAACTGTAATTTAAAGTGAAGACGTGTTTCTTTAATATATCTCTCAACTGTCCAAATTTGATTTGTACCAAGCAAAAATGGGTGGCTTTCGAGCAAACCATTAAGGGTCATGGTTGCTAAATAATAGCAGAAGTTTGACTTTCAGATGTCTTATTTTTTCAAAAAGGCATGATGATGCTTTTCTGAGTGGAAAAGGGCAACGTTTAAATGTTTAGAGATACAGGTGAAAATGTCACTGACCTGACAAGGCTACAATTAAGTCAACATTTCATTGTGGTCATAGCCAGATCACGGTCAGTTGGGGCTCTAGGCAAGGTAATGGATCAGCAAGCACCCCCTTACAAGGCATTCCAGCGTCCCATTACTTGGCTATTTTCCCCCTTACCTTAAACAATGTTCAGACTTGTTAGTGTGCATACTATTTTCTTTTTTAATGATTACAGATATTTAAAACTTTATATTTTATAGTACAAACAAACACTGATGGTTATTAGTTAAAACAATACAGTCTTACAATTTGCACAGATTAGCATGAACAATAAGCATACCGCTCATGCTCTTAGTGCACGAAGTCTGGACAAAGCCTACGATTATGGGGAATAAAGAGACAAATTCTAAATATTGCTCTGATGTCTTTATTATTTCTAGACTTGTCTAGCTTTTGACACAGTTTGTCACAGCAAACTCCTACTTCAGTTGTCCTCACTAGGTCTCCCTGAGCCCACCCTTCTGTGGTTCAAAAGCTACCTGTCCAATAGGTATCAGCCAGTAAAATGGCACTCCATGCGTTCTCCTTACCTCCCAATCACCACCAGTGTACCTCAAGGCTCTATCCTTGGTCCCCTCCTCTTTAACATTTTTACCAATACCTTTTATGATTCCACACAACAAGCCACCCTAATACAATACACAGATGATTCCATTCTTATTTGCACATCTGACAACATGGTACACTTCCAAAAAAATATTTAAGAAGCTTTAATAGCTGCTGAAACTTGGCTTTGTAACTCACAACTCATGTTCAACCCAAAAAAGACCAAACTACTACTTTTCCCCCCAAAGCCTTCTCTCATGAAAAAACAAAATTTAAAGTTTTCTCTCTTGATAATACAACTGCTGAAATCACTTCTCATAGCAAACTATTTGGGGGTGATAATGAATGATAATCCAACATATGACCTGCATACACAAAATTCCATAAGAAAAACTTATCAAAACCTAGGGATGCTTTACTGAGCCAAAAACTTTCTCACCAACGCAAGTAAAACTACACTTGCCTCTACTTATCTCCTCCCTACTCTTCTTTATAGCACTCCCATCCTTACAAACCTCCAAGCTTCACAAAAATTAAAACTTGAATAATGCTATGACAAAGTTGCTAAATTTGTAGCACATAGCCATTTCAGAACCCACCACTGTATAGCACTGAAAAGCCTAAATTGGTTAGAACTACATCAACTAACATATACACAGCTTCTTACCACCCATAAAAATTATCCAGTATCCATTTGCCCGTCCAGCACTAAAAAACATTCTACACAACTATGTTCCCAGTTGGTCATTGCAATCCAGTAACCAAAAACTCCTGTCTGTCTACAGACCTAGCAAACCTGCTGGGTATTGTCTGTACTCGTACTAGGTTGCTAAGGCCTGGAACTCCTTATCTGTATCCATCAGATCTGTACCCTCCCTCCTATCGTTCAAAACTGCTGACAGACTTCCTAGATAAAATATGGATCTGTTCTTGCTCAAAACCAGAGTAAACTATACCCCTAAATGTGACTTTCTGTCTAAATATACCACTAGCCTGTTTTTTTCCTAACTTTGTATTGCAATTCCTGTTTGTATTAGACTAACTTACCTTTTAATTTCTCTATATACTGTAAACTGCAGATGTTTTTGTTTTATTTTTAAAGATTGTATAATTATTTTTCTTAAAATGTTTTGTATTAATTTGGAGCTTTTCTCACTGGGCCTCTGCTGAAAATGGGCTTCTACCTAGTCAGACTTTCCCAGTAATCAAATATCAATAAATTTAGAATGTTGCTAGAATAACAGGATTTGTGTTTGCCTGCATTTTCTGAAAAATATGAAGTCGGAACCTCAAATGTATATCATTTAGTGACCTTAATCCTCAGTAATTTGCCAGAAAACCACAAATTGTATGAGGAACTGACCAAAAATATCAGACAGAAATCCGGACATTCTGTGAAACTCTGGCAGTTTAGAGGCATGACTGTAAGCATCTCTATTCTCGAAACTCACATTCATTGAAATCCATATTCAAAGAAAATGCATCTGGCTAGTGGCAGATTGTTTACCTTTGGGCTGTTTTGTAGGTTCATAGGTGTGTACTAGGCTAATGGTTCTAGAGCCTTTACAAGCCTAGCCCATAAGATTACCCTGGCATCGTGCCACCCGACCTTAGTTCCCAGTGCCCCTGTCGAGTAAAGCCACTGGAGTGATCCCTGGGGTGAATTTTCTATTTCCTATCCATTCATCAAGATTTCTCTTGAAGAGGGCCAGTGAGGTGCTCTGCTTAGCATGTATGGGAAGTCTATTCCATAGCATAGGCAGTCTCTGGGTTATGAACTTGTCCTTCCAGTATGTTCTATTGAGTGTGATAATGAGGGTGAGGTCTCTGGAGCGTGTGGTGCAGAGGAATTAGGATTTCTTTAGATGTAGCATTTCTAACCATTTTTTCAAACCATAGACCCCTTGCATACATTTTTTGGACTATGCAAACATGTGCATGTTCTTTGACGCACTATCCTGATTGTATTTATTATTTTCCTTGTGTAATACAGCACCACTTGTTAGAGTGTGTTTTACATTTATGGTTTGAACATTTTTCCAGTAAGCAATGAAACAAAGCTTACAAACCAATAGGGGCAAAATTACCCATTACAGAACACTTCAACCACAACAGGCCACTCAAACTTGTATTATTACAATCCACCAATATCAGTCAATATACACAATCTCTGTAGAAGTCATCTGAATAATTCCACATTAAAAAGATATATTTCCCCTTAAAGAAGGCACTTCAATTTCAGCTCTCCATGTACATGTACCATTTCCTGTTTGTATTAGACTAACTTACCTTTAATTTCTTTACAAACTGTAAACTGTAGATGTTTTTGTTTTATTTTTGGAGATTGTATAATTATTTTTCTTAAAATATTTTGTATTAATTTGGAGCTTTTCTCCCCTGGCCTGTGCTGAAAATGGGCTTCTACCTAGTTGGACTTTCCCGGTAATCAAATGTCAATAAATAAACTTAGAAAGTTGCTAGAATAACAGGATTTTTGTTTGCATGCATTTTCTGAAAAAAATATGAAGTCTGAACCTCAAATGTATATCATTATTTAGTGACCTTAATCCTCAGTAATTTGCCAGAATTACACAAATTTTATGAGGAACTGACCAAAAATATCAAGACAAAAATCTGGACATTCTGCAAAAATCTGGGCAGTTGAGAAGTATGGCTGTAAGCTTCTCTGCTCTTGAAACTCTCATTGAAACCCACATTCAAAGAAAATGCATTTGACTAGTGGCAGATTGTTTACCTTTGGACTGTTTTCAAACCATAAGCCCCTTGCACACATTTTTTGGACCATGCCAACATGTATATATGCACATGTTCTTTGACGTACCATCCTGATTGTATTAAATTATTTTCCTTGTAAAATACAGCACCACTTGTTAGAGTGTGTTTTACATTTATGGTTTGAACATTTTCCCAGTAAGCAATGAAACAAAACTTACGTGCCAATAAGGGCAAAACTACCCATTACAGAACATTTCAACCACAAAAGGCCACTCAAGCTTCTGCTATTACAATCCAGCAATATCAGTCAATATACACAATCTCTGCCAAACTAGAAGTCATTTGAATAATTCCACATTAAAAAGATATATAACTAATGAAGAGGATGCTGCTGGCGAACCACTTTATATTTCAGTATTTTACGTACATATTCAGTGTTTGCTGTCCTTGAAGAATAAACTGCCCATGTTACAATTAAAAAAATAAATTGGTAAGCTGGTAATTTTGCAATACAAAATGGCTGCCAAACTGACAATAGGTTCATAGTTACTAGGCATCTCAGCCAAAGCAGGACACACTAAGGAGTGCAGCACTCCCATTCCCCCTTAAAGAAGGCACTGCAATGCAATATCAGCTCTCCATGTACTTGCACCAAGGGAAAGTATGCTACTTTGGCTACTAACATTGCTTCTAAAATTTATGCACAAACATTGATGGTGGCCAGTTTGCTAAATAAAACAGACTTAGCATGAACAGCAGTAATTTTCTCTTGCCTTGAAACTCAACATTCCTTGAAAATGCACAGAAACTCAACATTCTTTGAAAATGCACTAAAACTCAGCAGTCCTTCCTGATGACAGTTTGACAGTTGGTATAGAGGATTCAGGCTGTAGGGTCCTGAATTGAAGGCACATGGTTTGAGTCTGAATGAGTTAACCAACCTGCCACTCCTGAGGCATTTCACACATGCACATACTCTTCAGGAATGATCCAGTCATACCATTCTCCAATAACATATTTCAGGATCCATTCATTCTCCACGTTCATCTGGAAAGAGCATCCGTGCTTGCTTCTTAAATCAGTTGCACCATTTCAGTTTGTATGTGCATGCTTTGTACTAAAGACTCACTTACAGATGCTACTAAGAACATGCTCTACATGCATCCTTAAAGAAAAAGAAATGTGATGCATGCTTAGTGCATTCTTAAAGAAAAAATAACATTTTGTGGCAGCCCCCAGCCAGTTGCCCCCCCCCCCCAAGCCAGTGGGTTGTAGTTGACTGCCTAGGTTGCTTAGTGCTGGATCTGGCTCTGACAATAGTGCAAGACTGTAGTAAGAGATGGAATAGTATTTATCCTTTTTTCGTGCTGTCTGAGCTGTCTTTTCATCTGTGTTGTGCATTCAGTATGGCCAAAAATCTGCTACTTAGGTTCATAGGTTACTAGGCTAATGACCACTAGGGTCTTTATATGCCTATCTGTGCACCCCAACCTAATTTCCCCATGAGCACCTTAAGTATCTATTAGGAGAGAGGTTATGGTAGTAAGGAGGTCACTAAGCAATTTGTTGGGAGGTTGTTAATTGGAGATAATTTTACTTACCAACATCCTCTGTCCATCAGACACATGGGAGACAGACTTGGGACAAATTTGCAATTTCCCATCCAATGGTCAAGGTTTCATTTGAATAGGGTCGGGGATGAAATCTGCTTCACATGGATGAAGAGCATATTCCATACCACAGGGATCCGTATAGTCATATAGCTATCCCGCCAGCATGTTCTATTTATGTCTCAAGTGAAGTTCAGATCTTTGGATCTAGTGTTCCTAGTGCTGTTTGTTTTGTGAATGTGCAATAGATACATCAGGGCTGGATATGAGAGTGCCATATAAGCCAGGCACAGATAGCGTCTCAGCAGCCTGTAGATTACTGAATACAGAGATAGGGCCTTTAGGTGATCCATGTAGGACAGGGTATTCAAGGTCTGGCTTTTGGTGAGAAACCTTTATGGTCATTCCAACTATTACAAGTGTCTGGTTATGTACATGCCAAAGGGGGCATTGTACTCAATTATGGGTCTGATGTAGGCTGAGTAGAGTGGTACTGTAACTTTCTTGGACCTGGATGCCATATCTTTAAGTTGGGAAACATTAAAAGATTTTTCTTACTATCTTTGCTACATGATGGTTGAAGGCCAGATTACCGTTTACATATGTTCCCAGATCCTTAACTACCAGGTCGACTTTTAGGAGTGTTTTATTGATGGAGTAATTAATTTGGGTGGATGATTTCTCAAATGGAAATATGATGCATTTCTTGACATTGAGTTTTAAACTGTGGTTTTGGCACCAGTCATTTGTCTGTGTTAGATCCTCTTTTTACTTTCTTCAAATCTTTTGGGTTTCTAATACTGTGATGGGAATGGACCCCATTCCTAAGTCAAAGTATGATTAAAGTTCATGAAATTAGTATTGTTTCATTTTTTGATGTCAATCAGTAGTGCTCTTTGCAGCACCCGCAATGTGCCCAGTAATGAATCCTTCTGCAATTTGTATGAAGTTACATGTATTGGTAGCAGATCTAAATATGATTGCAGAGTCTTCTTTATAAGACCTGTTGTTCCTACTACTATTGGAACCGTCTGGGTATCTTTCTTCCACATTATTCTCGGTTCTGCTTGCAAATCCTGATATTTTATGACTTTGTGTCTCTCTGTACACAAGACGCTGTAGTCACTGGGTGTGGCAATTTCAATAAGCAAAGCTAGTTTTGTCTTCTTTTCTTGGATGACTTTATCCGGTTTTCTAGCATCTAGCTTTTGAACTGTTGGTAATGGGTGATCCCATGTGACGTAGACTTCTTCATTTCCTTGATGCTTTGTGGCTCATGTTTCCAGTGTTTTTCAGCCACTTCAGTACCATAATAATTACACAATCCCCAGTGCAACAGTCTTGCCACATTATTATGCCTTTCAGTATACAGTCCTTCTGCCATTAGTATGTCACAACCAGTAATGAGGTCTGTTTCTCCCACATGTTCAATGGACTTTGTAAACCAACGTGTACGCAGCCCACTGTCTTGGGCTGTCAATCTTAACCTTTCATTTCTTGGTTTGACTTCACCTCTCCTCAACCATTCCTTTGTTCGTTCCAAATCAACATGAGGTTCTTCCAGAAGTTTTCTATACTTGCAGCTATATTTATGCTTTTCCCACATTTCTTGCCTTCTCATCTGGTCCTTCACCTTATATTCTTTCTTTTGTTTTTTTTGGCACATTCAGTTGCTGCCTAATTTTTTATCTACTGCTGGTTTGATTTCCATTGCTGCTTGATACCAATATGCTTCTGCTAGAGTAAGCAGAGAAGTCATCTTAGATTTGTTCTCCTCATGTTTCAAAATCTTCACTACATTTGGGTCTTGTGAGGTCAGCAGATATGTGTGAAGTCCCACAATTGCAGATCTATACATATAATCAATTTCAAGGAGGCCCATCTCTCCTTTAGAACAGGGAATATATAATCTTGGTATGCACTGATTTTTATAAATCATTTGCTGAGCATGAAGTGTCCTTCATGTTTTCCTATCTAATCTATCCAACACATTTTGGGGCCAGTCAATCACTCAAAAACTGTAAGTTAGGACAGGAAGAGCAAATTGGTTTATAGCCTGGATTTTGTTCCTAGGTTTCAGTGCTGTTCTCAGGATTAATTTAAGTCTTCTGAAATATTCCTTACTAAGATTTATTCACATTTGTTCGTGTTTTATTGTTGATCCTTCATCACTTCCTAAATATTTATACATTCCTTCTTGCTCAAGTTCTTTTATGTCCCATTCTTGTCCCAAACTGATGTTTTCCTGGTGCTGCAGTTTTTCTGCTTTAAAGGTTGCTTTTGCACATTTATCAAGACCAAATGACATTCTTATATTGTCTGAAAAAGTTTTGACAACTTGCAGTTGTGCTTTCAGTTCTTCATCTGATGAACTATGTAGTTTTAAATCATCAACAAAGAGAAGATGAGAAGTCTTTACACTTTCTAGGAGGCAAATTATAGCCATGGCCTAAGCTGTTAAGTAGACAGCATAATGGGTTAAGGGCAAGGCAGAATAGCAGCGGTGAGAAAGAGTCATCCTGGAATACCCCTCTTTGAATTTTTATCCCTGGGATAATAATTTGTCCTTTAGCATGGCTTAATTGCAAAGTGGTCTGCCACTGTTTCACAGTCACTGTAATGTAGTCAATCAGTGCAGGATGTATATTATACATTTTTAAGCAGTCTTTTTATCCATGAATGTGGGATATTATCAAATGTTTTTTTGTAGTCAATCCATGCCATACTTAGATTCTTTTTACAGTTCTCCACTATGACTTTATTTAACAACAAATGATCCTTAGTTCCATATGGCTTTCTTTTATTGCCCTTTTGTTCTACTGCCATAATTGAGTTTTCTTCTAAATGACTATAAACTCTGTCAGCATTAATTCCCATGTATTGTTTATACATTATCGGAAGGCAGGTTACTGGTTTATAATTTTTAGGGTAGCTTAAAGATTCACTCTTAAGTAGGAGCATTGTTTTGCCTGTTGTTAACCAGGTTGGTGTCTGTTCGGGGTGCATATATAAATAGTTCTTACACATGGCTAAATCTTCGTGCAAAGATGTTATTACTTTCAGCAAAAGTTAGGTACTGCATCTGTTCCTGGGGTTTTCCAAGTAGAGGCTTTTCTTAACTTTGTTTCAATCTCTCTAGCTGTTACTTCATCCCATTTCATATCCTGTACCTGTAAAGCTCTTATTCTTTCTTTCTTTAACTTCTATCCACTTAGCATCTTTGTTACGTTCCACGGGATCTTCATAGATACTTCTTCAAAATGTATCTATTTCTTTTTTTGGTGGTCTTTCAATTCCTTTTACCTTATTACCCATTTCTCTACAAAACTTTCTTGGTCATCAATAAATTGCTTATTTAGTACTTTTCCTTTATATTTATCTTGGTATCTTCTAAGTTTTTCTGCCTGTGCTGAAATTTTTAGTTTGTTATTTGCAACATTGCATGACAGATCCTAGTCTGTTCTAATATTGTGCATTGCTTTTATCACATCTATCTTTCTTAGTATTTTTGTTGATGTGTTCCCTCTATAGTCTTCTAACAGTGACACTTCTTAACTGCTTTATAGTTTTCTCTATTCGATATTTCCATGATAGTATTCGATTTCGCCCCTTCCTTTCCCTCACTACACAGTGTTCTTGTGGTAGAATTTTATCAGTTATTAATTTAACTGCACATTAATATATCCCATTTACTTCTGTTATATTGCGTGGATCTCTATGGACAGTCATTATTATTGTGTTTATTTGTTTTATCAAACTTCTGATTTTTGGGGTTTTATTAACCTTCTGCAGTCTATTCTTTCATTGATCTTAATATGTCTATGTCTATTAAATCAAGCAACTCTTCTCTTAGCTCATTTTCTTCCAAACTAAGGGCACATCCCTTGTTTTCCAATTCCTGCGAGTATTCTATAGAATATTCTATAGCATCTTCCTGTGGCACATTCTCTTCAATTTCATCATGTGCCATCTGTTGCTCTATCATATGGGAACTCACTGGCCTATCACTCCTCAACATTGACTGCATCAAAGAGTTTCCATAGTTTCCTGTTCCTTCCCTTGCTGTCTAGCTTCAAGTGAACATCTATATTAGTTTCCTGTGGAAGGCTCCAAATTATCTTCATATGGCACCTGACCAACAGCTTCCTGCTCCACTGGTTTCCCCTTAATTTGGATATCCATTACTCTATTCTGTTGTGGTGCTTTCTGAATTAGATTTTCCACACTAAATCCTTCACTTTGCATGTACTCGTAACCTCAGTTCCCATTTCTTTAACTTCTCCATTACTAATCTCCTTTTCTATTTTTCCTCTTTTTCTACTTATTTTTTGTACTGTAAAGTTTTCCATGTCCGGATTCCTTTGCCTGCATTTCTCTTCAAATATCTTTGGTGCTGCTCTTTTTGTATTAGTTTTGCTTTCTCCTTTGCATAAATATTACACCATATTAAATCTCTTTTTCTTTCCCCTGTCCTTATTTCTTCTTCAGATGTTCTCTGATCTTCCAATTTCTCACTACTTTGGGGATTCACTCCATCCTGCTGTGATGTAACTTGTGTTAGACCTTCTACACCAAATCCTTCACTTCGCAAGCACTCCATAACTTCAACTTCTGCTTTACTAATCTTCTTTTCTATGTTCCATCTTTGTGATATATTTTTTTTATTGTGAAATTTTCCATATCTGGATGCCTTTGCCTGTATTTCTCTTCAAATACCTTTGGGGCTGCATTCTTTACATTGATTAATTTGGGTTTCTCCTTTGCATAAATATTGCACCATATCAAATCTCTCTTTCTTTCCCATGTCCATATTTCTTTTTTATACTTTTCAAATATCTCTTGGTTTTGTTTATATTTTCGCACTTCCTCAGATGCTTCTTTTTCCAAACAGATCGTACTGTTTTTCACAAATCTGTTGTATTAATGAACAAAAAGCTTCATTTGATGCTTCTGACAGTTTTTCTTGCAGAAGTATTTTCTCTCCTCTAATTTCTCTCAATCATTTTGTGTCTGGAAATGCTGGGCTTTTTGCATAATAGTAACAATACATAATTTTCTTTCTTATCCTCAATAGTCGTCTTTATAACTCTTCTTTGGCCTATCAGTTTTTGTGATTTTTGTGGACTACAACTTCCTTCTACAACAGGAAGGCCATCCTCCCATTGGGTCTGGCCCCACTGTAGTAATGTTTCCGTATTTTGAGGATTCTTCACTGTCATCTTTTCTAGTCGTGGCACCAGTGCGCCTACAAGGATTGGGCTCTTTTTTATCCTGGGTCTTGTGCAGCCAGCTATATTTTTTAGTTTTTGACCTACTTCTGTGTATGATATATGCTATGTAAAATTCAGTCTATATATCAGTGTTGCCTTGGTGAGATTTTGTGAAAACAGGGTCTGCCTCGCAAAGGTACCCACCAAGACTTGAGGATGAATTCACTTTCAGCACTACTACTCTCCTTTGCTTGCTGACTTTTCATCTCTCCATATGGACCAAGAATGTTGTTGCTGTAGGGGAAGGGTCTGTCATAGGTCCCAATTTACAGTCATCTGTGAACTTGTTTTGCCAAAGGCCTTTAACACTAACCTTGACTTCTGAGAACTAGATGGCAAACAGAAGTAGGCCCAGCACAGAACCCTGAGGTACTCCATTGGGGACCAGTCTCTTGTTTGAGATGGTCTCACAAATCCAGATTTCTGGGACCCTATCTGCGAGCTAGCTAACAATCCACGGAGTTACATAGGGATTTATGCATGATTCAGAGAATTTGTCAACAACGTCTGAGTGGGGTGTTGCATCTAATGCCTTGGCCAGGTCAGGGTATGTGGTATGTACTGTTTTACGTTCCATTGCCTTGGTGACCTCAAAGAAATCATCTAGGTAAAGTAGGCACAACCTTCCCTTAATAAAGCCAAACTGGAATGCATCTGTAGGTTGGCAATGTCCTTGTTGATCATTTCCATGCTAATTTGTTCCATGGTTTTGCATACTAGACTTGTTAGACAGATTTGTCTGTAGTTCCTGGGGCTGGTTGATAGCCCACCCTTATGAAGAGCGATAACCATTTTGTGGTCTTCCATTCACTAGGTATGTAACCTGTTTTGAGGCTGTAGTTAAATAGTGCCTCAACTTGTCCCAATAGGTCATGTTTTAGGTTATTCAGAAGGTAACCAGTGATATTGTTGGGACCCATTAAGGCAGTGTTTTTGACCTTAGTGAGCACCACCAAAACCTGATCCCTGCTAGTAGTTGGGGGGATTATGCTAGAAGGGATTTCACAAGGGGGTAGCTGGGGGAGTGAGGGATGAAATAAGAGCTGAGTTTATCAGCCAACATATTCTGTGTGTCTCTCTGATCAGTGATAAGTGATGCTGTTAACCATCAGTTTAGCACACTGCTGTGTGTTACCATTAATGTTCTGGACATACCTGAAAAAGGCCTTGTGATTGTCCTTTGCCCAAGAGGCTATCCTGACCCTATAGCTGGCCATGTTAGACTTAATTAGACCTCCTAGTTTCTTGTTTAGTTGAACCAGAGTGCTCTTTTCTTTATGGGAGTGAGTCTTTCTAATTATTGGTCATGGCTTTTTTTTTTTGTTATATATGCTGCTGAGGTGATGATTCTACAAGCGGGGTTTGTTTCTGCTGTTTGTTCTGGGCTTACTTTTGGTAGGTGTGGCAGCCTCTGTGCAGCAATTTGCATGTTTGTACAGGATTTCTTTTAATAATTCTGCATAGGTAGCTGTGGTCTCAGGGTTGGGAGAGCCCTGAATTTTGACAAACTGCTGCTTAATAGGATGTAGTTTGCCTTAGAATAGTTCCCATTACAGCTTTAGTTAGGTTTTCCGAGATGATTTTTATTTTGAAGGAAACACTTTGTGATCCACCCTCACTACTGAGGATGTGACAAAGTGTTGGAGGGGGACTAGCACTATCCCATGTTAGTGAGTATTAGATCCAGTATATTTGATCCACTGGTTGGAGTGTGCACTGTTCTAGGGTGTTCGTGTTAATAAAATCTAGGAAGCATGGTGCCTGTGAGTTTGAGGCACTGTATGTTGTCCAGTCTATAAAAGGGTACTTAAAGTCACCCATAAATAGGGTTGGATGATGAGAACCTCTAACAGGTCTAAGTAAGAGTTGTGAGAATCCTGAGGTGCAGATTGTGAGCTATAGCTAGCTAAGATGTAGTAAGGTACCTGATCTAAGGTGACTTTCAAGTGGATGAACACCATGGGATCATCCTGTTTGACCACTCTGGAGGCATATTTGTTGCAAACATAGATCGAGACACCTCCAGCTTTAGTCCCTTCCTGTGCTGCTGTTGGTCTAACTCTTTGAAAGGCACTGTAACCTTGGCTGCTGGAGTACTTTCTGTAAGACTTTAAACCAAGTCTCTGTAACAACACAGATGTCTACATTCAGCATAATGAAGAGGGTTTGTAGGGTGTGTTTTTTTTTTTGTTTAGGTTTCTAGCATTGAGGTTTAACACATTAAGGCTGCTCTGAGTCTTTTTTACTGTATTGGTAGGTTTGTCATTTTGGCACTGCCTAAAAAGATTCTAAGGGGGGGTGAATAATGTTTTAGCCTATATCCAAAAGACTGGGGGGGGGGGTGGACAGATGCTGACCATCCTTGGCTAAACAATGTGGTCTGCTATGTCCTCCCATGCTGACAGATATTTGATTCCCCTGAAGTGACACCAGAAACTAAGCCAATTATTAAAATCAGTCATTTTCTGTGCATACTGTGGCATCGTTCTTGTGAAGGTAGAATGCTGCTCAATACAAGGCTCGTGCCTATCTTTGGCACATATTCAAAGACATCCATAACATCTTTTTTCACTTAGTGCAGTGAGGTACATCTTGGTCATTCACACCCACATGGATTATGATAGAATCATACTGATACCAGGGGTTCAGTGAGCTAAGTGCATGAGTGATATTGTGGATCCTGGTTCCATATAGGCAACTAACTGTTATCTTCTCCTTGTCCAGTCTGGTGAGATGGGCATCAGTGTGTCGTACACTGGAATTCCCAATGACAAGATTATTAGACAAAGTGATTGCTTGTCTTATGGGCTTCGTTCTTTGGGGACTTTTGGCTATAAGCTTATGTGTGATGTTTGATTTGCATTTGTTGTGTGCTTTAATGTCAACTGAGGAAAGGTGTTGCCGTTAAACAGCTTAGGAGGTCTGTGAGGTTTGGGAAGGTTTCTTTTTAGTGCCTTAGCATAAGATCTACATGTTTGATGAGAGGTATGTGTGAAGGATGTATTGCATGGGTTCTTCGCAATCTTGTTTGTAAGCATGACACTCAACCTTTCATCTCGAAAATGAGGAGCACTCGCCCTCATAATGTGGAACAAATAGGCAAAATGTGGAACAAATATTTAAGGTTTACTAACAACTTTGACTAAGAAGGTCATAGAATGGTTAAAATATGCTTGCTTTATTTATAAAAAAGATTTTTAATTAATTAATATGATTAATTTTTATTTACCATGGATATCAGTAAAAACTTCCTAACACTGAATGTGTGACAGATTCTTTCATTGTGGGACTTCGAGGAATACAAACTTTTTAAGTCCCCAAATGAGGTATGTTCCTGGCAATGAGGTACACTTGAGAGGTTTGTTTGTCAGATTTTTGCCTCCAAAGAAGTTGTGTATTTGCCACTCACATACTGTGTTAGTTTCTTTAAGGACTAACTAGTTGTCTGAGAACAAGAGATGCTTGCTACATTGTCTCAGGATGCCCATATCTACCAAGCTGGCTACAGAGACATACCGATTGCATATCTCGGTTGCTCTGTCCTATATTACAATAGGCTAATATGGTTTAAGGACTGGATTTTAAGAAGGGTCTCCTAGGGTGATGAGTGTGGAAAATACATAAATACCTACACAATAGACAGTAGCAATGAAAGAGGGGAGGAAGGTACTCAGAAGTCAAATTACCATAAGAGGTGGGAGCAAGAGAGAGACACGCATTTAAAACCACAACAGGAAAAAGATAGGAGAGTTGGAAAAAAAAACATTCGAGCTGCAAGAAGCAGTTCTTAATTTTATGTTGTGGAGATAATCAGAAGCTAGATTTCTCTTAATTTTATGTTGTGGAGATAATCAGAAGCGAGAATTCTTTGTTTAAATCTGTAAGCGGAAAGTGCTCCCATACCAATCAAGCTTTAATGGGCACCCTAAATTCCAGGGACTGTGATATATATATATATATATATATATATATATATAGATATAGATATATATATATATATATATATATATATATATATATATATATATAGATATAGATATATATATCTTTACGGAACCAACAATAATCCACTCAGCAAGTAGATCTTCTGACTATGCCCCTAATCATGACAGTATAGTCTCCCTCTCACTGAAACTGTCTTTGACCGATTATTTACTTTTAACAAGGTAGAGTAATCTGAAAAAAGATATTTACTTCCAAAAAAATCATATGACTTACTTAGAAAAATCCAGAGATTAACCAAGTGCAAGAAGCAGTTCTTAATTTCCTGTTGTGGAGAAATTCAGAAGCTAGATTTCTACATTTAAATATGTTAGCAGAAAGTGCTCCCATACCAATCAAGCCTTAATGGCCACACTAAAGTCAAGGGATTTGATTATGTAGACAACCCATAATTTTTCAGATGGGTAGGAGATATCTGAAGAATGTCAGTTTCTCCACCTAGGACTGTTCCAAACAAATAAAATAAGATGTGAGTGGAGAAGAAAAATTGAGTTAGTAATATTGCAGACTGAGTCATAAAGTTGAAAGTTAAATTTAAAACATAAGTTGTAGTTGTGAACTGATATTTTGATAGCAGTGGAGTATGATGTACAGCTTGCCAATTGTCCAAAGGTAAAGTCTGGAATTAAAATATCTAAGTTACTTTTTGGATGGAATGAATTTATCTGTGTAAAATTATTTGCATTAAAAAGAGCATGTCAGTAATGGCACTTTCTTTGAGATGATTCCAAATGTGAAATAAGTATATGTTTAACTTTCTGTTTTTATTTATTTATTTTTTTTTAATTTTTCAACGATCGATGCAAACTTAGTGTATTCCATTCTTGGTGATGGGAGCTCATGGTACTAGGAGAAAAGTTTATTGAACCTATGGCCTCCAAAATCATGGTTTGAGTCTAACAAAAATTCAAGTTAGTAATTCTCATGTATATCACTGTAACACATTCTAGCACATCTCACTTGTACTTTAGGATGTTTCACATGTATTTAAGCTTCCCACGGGATGGATGCTGAAGTATATTTGATTCCATTTTGAAGTTCTCCCCTTCACTCCGCACTACCACTGCTTACTTGGTGAGCTCCACCTTTCTTTTTTACAGGCATTTGGTACCATCCCACACTTGGGTATTATTGATTAACTCTCCCAACTAAATGTTAATCCCTATACATAACTCATTGGGTAGCAAACTGGCTCAGAAAGAAACCCAGGAAATTGGGGTAGGTGGCTCAGCCTCCTGTAAAAGAACCATCAGTAGTGGTGTACCCCAAGATTCAGTCCTCTTTGGAGTTTACTTCACAGAGATCAAAGCTGATGCAAAGGACACGTGGCTGACCATATTTGCTGAAGACTGTAAATTTGGTGATATCATAAACTCTCCAGAAGATACCAGGATCATCAAAGAGAGCCTTTCCCAAAGAGGTATCATAACAATGGACCAAAACTAAATGACAAAAAATCTATAATCATCTTCTTTGGCAGCCATGACACCTCAAATGTAGCTATCACATCGACAAGGCACCCCGGACAACTGATTCAGTAGTTAGAGACCTGGGAACTTACATGAACAACAAAACATTGTATCCAATACTGTAAGAAATTCCTTTTTCACTGTGCAGCTTATTAGTAAGGGTATAGCATCTAGGTCAGAGATGCGATCATTCCACTGTATGGTATAGTGTCTAGGCCAGGGATGTGCTCATTCCACTGTATTTGACACTTGATAAGCCAATCATTGAGTATAACGCCCCCTTTGGTATGTACCTTCCAAACATTTAATGCAACTTGAATGACTACAAAGTTTTCCTACAACGAAAATCAAGGGCCTAAATCATAAAAACTGCAATGACTGCCTCAAAACCCTGTTCCTCTTCTCAGTATCATACAAGCTATTGAGAAGTGATCTCTGACTCACTTACAGAGCCTCAACAGACACCTGATCTACTGTACATCCATAACTCAAATGATAGAATAATACCCACTCAATAAATCATAACCTCTTCTGCAACATAAATCAAACATATTGGAGGGATAGATATGTATCACTAGCAATATCACTTCTTTGGAATTATCTTCCTTTCTACATAAAGCAAAGTAATTCCCTTATTCTGTTCAAAAGTAATCAAGACAAATGGATAGGAAACTACCCTTTGTTTTTCACCCTGCCCACTTCTGAGTTATTCATACCTAAATTACAAGGGCTGAAAACTTAAGGGGAGTGCAGGGCTAGGTTTCTAAAGATCCTTATGGATCAATAGCTTATTAAGTACCTATAAATATTACTATCCTAATTTAGTTAAGCAAATCACAGTCCATGGCAAATATAAATTTGCATTCATTTGCAGAAATGACTCTTAGAACCCATGCTATACAAATATATTAAAATTCAATCCTCAGTAAACTCTTTGACTAAAAGTACTCTGCATATTGTTTGTCATCACTTATAATCTTTATAGTCAGTACGATTCAGCTAGAGTCACCAACAGCATATTCTTACTTAGCATATGTTACTCTAGTACCTTTAGTCATATCAAATTTCTCCAATGGACATAGCACTATGCATTTTGATAGTTCTGTGACTACTATAGACTAGTGGTATGGCACAAGGGGATGGTGGTGCAAAATGAGATGTTCTAATTGATCATAGCCAGAAATTATTTCTTAAGGGTTTCAGCATCCTCTGTCTTGACCATGAAGCAGGGGTCATCTGAATATCATGTAAAGAGATTTGTTGCTTTAGTTTGCACTGACTGCAGATCAGCATCATTATGTGTATGGTATAATGGGGTGTGGTTGCCACAATCTGATGCTGTGACTGATATGCTTGCTGAGAAGGTTCCAAAGCATCTGTATATTCACTGTTAGTTATATACAACCTGTACTATATTTATGATGGCATTTTTGCTCAGGGACCTTCTTGTACAGAGACTTTGGGTACAACATTTGTGGTTTAGGTGTACATTCCTGAAGTCACTCCTAAAAACCAAACATTTTTACTATGGTCTATCCTGTCTATATACAAGGAAAATTGTTGCTAAAAATTGGAAATCCCAATCTATTCCTGTCTTTAAAGTTGAGTTTATTCATCTTGTGAAATACATTAGCAAAAACGAAATTGCTACTATGAAACAAGGACTAGCAACATAACTCATCATTTAATTGTTTGGACAAAATTGTCTAGTCTTTTAGAGAAATATTAAGTGTTCTCCTATGTATATCGCTCTTTTAAAATTGTTATGGACATTGTATATAGTTTGTTTTTCCTTGTTACTATACTGTTAAGGTACTGTGTTATAAAATTAATAAAAACATTTTGAAAAGAAAATACATCAGTCTGTGTTTGTTGTGCAACAGATTTTAAAGCTGATACCATTTTGTGATGTTTTTCTGTGGTGGAAGTTTGACAAGGATAAGGGAGTCAGAAATTATACAGCTGTCATTCTATAGAACTTTACAAAGATATCTAAAGTCTAACCAAAATGGGGAAATTATTTTGCAGTTAAGAACCATATGTATTCAATGGGTGGCCGCGGTGGTACAGCAGTTAGTGTTGCCGAACAGTAAGATGTTCTCCGGTTCGATTCACAGCTGGGGTGCCTTCTGTGCGGACTCTACATGTCCTCCCTGCAGTCACTTGGGTTTCCTCCGGGTGCTCCAGTTCCCTCCCACATTCCAAAGACATGCAGTAGGTAGACTGGACACTCTAAATTGCCCCTAGGTGAGTGTGTGTGCACGAATGAGTGGTGAGAATGAATTACTGCAGCAGGGCTAGCCACCTAGCTATGTAAACCTTGGCTTCAGATGATTGTCACTGTGTACACCCCAACCCCAAAAAAAAGGGGTTGAGGATGGATGGATGAACCATATGTATCCAGTCAGCATCAGGGAGTCCACATCTCCAGCATTTCATTTCATCCTTCTTGTACGTTATTGCTAGTCTATGTGGGGTGAAAAACATCTATGTAAAAATTTCTAAGTGTATACATGGCAGAACAGGGAAGATGTGGATTCCTTCCCCTACTGTAAAAAAAAGTTTTTTTTATCTTTTTCTGAGAATACTTATTAACTTCACTTGAATAATTCCAAAAAGAAGCATCTGTTTTGTTAAAATCTTGGGTGAGCTATTAATAATTGTTGAGATAAAATCCAGGAATTTTAAGTTGCTCTTATTGTATGGCTCTAATAAGGGTACGAGCTTAGTATGTATAAAATCCTTACAAGTTTGGATGTCCAGCCAATTGCAATTTTGCAAACTATATCTGCTGATCAAATAGTCTGCAGAGCTTATTTTATTAGCTGAGAGAAATTGATTCTAATATAATATGTCATCCTTCTTAAATTCTAACATTTTCTGAGTATCAAAAGACATCAAATATACATTTGTGTAGCAATAGGAAATATAATTATTAATAAATTCTTAACTGATTAGAAAACATAAGCTTTTTAAACACTATCAATATTTGGTTTGTAAGAGGTGTAAGAACAAGTTTTGACCTTTTACTTTGAATGTATATTTTTAAAATCCATATAAAGATGTCTGTATGTATTTGAGTATATGGTTGAAGCAATGTCCTATTACTATTAATGATCATCATGTATTGATTTCCAATATGATGTACAAGTATAATTCCAAAGCAATTCTACGTTAATAAATGCGGAGTTTAAATAAAAATCAATATTTGAAAACCCTATACCTCCCTTCATCCCAGCTTGTGGTGTGCCAGAGAAGAGAAATTCTTGTTTTTGTTTGGGATACAAAAGGAAGTTGAGTAATAAGTTATTAATTTTCTGTGTAATTTTGGCAGGCATTAGTCCATCAGAGTTGCACTAGCTTCTGACCACTGTATGTGTAGCATCAAAGTTTTTTATGGCTTTCAGAGCTATAAAACACTTTGCACTTCTCCACTTTTTTTTTCATTGTAAGCAGTAGCAAGTAGATTGGAGCAGCCAAAGCTCTGCATGTTACAAAAAATGTGATTAGAGTTTTTTTAATTATAATTACTTATGTGTTCTCAACATGTGTGTCAAGGTTAACCTCAGTTATCCATGTCTACAACACATAAAAAGTTGGCTATGATCAAAAACACTGTCATAATCCTCTGTATTTGATTGTTTTAGGTAAACCTTATAGCTATTCTTTCTCATTTATCTGGAGCAGTTGTTTTAGAAGATAGTTTTGAGGGTGTTCTGAGCTGTGATTTTAATTGCTTCCATGGTCCTTTGCCTGTTTTGTTATTTTCATTATTTTTTTAACTCCAGTCAGCATTCCTGAAAGTGAACTTTCTTAATGATATTTAGATGTGATGGGGCTATCATAACAGATACCTCCTCGCTGTTTGCTTTAATTTCTGTAAGATGTTTAGATGGTATGGAGCCATCATGGCAGAGACCACCTTCTTGCGCTTCGCCTTTGGCTCTCTTGGTCTCACTTAAATGTAAGAGTAGAGATAGCATGGAGTCATTGAACGGTGGCAAGAATGGGCTACTTTTTCAGTCACCATGAGGCTGGTTATTATGGTGGCATTAAGATGCTAAAGCAGGAAACCATTGGCATATGAGTGCTCCATACCTCTGGAGACAAATTGATATCTTGGACTGATAGACGAGCCTTGCCTTGGGTTATGCTTTCTAATGTCAGGTCCTTAAGAACAAGTCTAGCATTTTATCCAACTTGCTATGCAAGGTTGACATGGCGTTAGTTATGGAGACTTAGCTGCATGATCACTTTGAGCCTTGTATTATGGCATCTTTTTCTAAAAGTCTCTAAGTAGGAGCCCCAGTAAAGATAACAAAATGGGTAATGGGTAGAATCTACAACCCCTTTGAATATATAATTGGAGTAGAAGTGAATTACAAATTTATTCCATGTGTACCATCGATTAGGCTACCTTATGGCATTTTGTAGGAGATACTTGATTTCTTTTTCAACCTAATTCATGAGATCCCTAACAAGACTGTTCTTTATGAATTACTTTATTGCTTAGGTCAATGACATAAACTAGCAAATTTGCAATGGAGTTTCTTACTGCTTTAGGGAACTCTGGCTTCACACAAGTAGTTATCACTGTTTCCCATAAATTTGATCACTCAGTAGATAATATTCTAGCTTAGTCTTAAAACCAAGGACTTGGTGATAGAGCCATTTTTCTAGAATAACAACTTTCTGGTTCACTTAAAGTTTGTCCTCCCAAGCAAGGTTGTGTTATTCTGACTGTCTTGCTGTTGAGAAATGTTATTCCCCAAAGTATTCTGATAAAGTGGCAGAAAAGGTTACCAAGATAAGGCAGTCCCTCTTTGCGATTCATCCATTGTGGGTTCTTGTGGTTCATTTATGGATTTACTTTTTTTTTCTTGGCCTGGCAGAATTTAACTTTGTGGATTATAATGAGAGCATGAAATCTGATTCACTTATGTACCCTACTCCTCCCTGATTCATTCCTGCCCTGTGTGGCTAATTATGCCCAGCTTTGAATCAGTGAGACTAGTGCTGTTATTTTTGAAAGCCAGGTTATTTTCATCTTCTTTAAAAGAGGTCTTGAGTACCCCATCTTTAAAAAGCCAATGTTTTACCCTAGTCATCTAAAGAATCTATACCCTGTTTCAAAGATCTGATTTATTGGAAGAGTTAGCGAAAAGGGTCAGTGCACACAAATGTATATTTTTTTAACTTATCATGACCTTTCACACCCTTGCTGCTCATGTTTTAGACCTAAGCATAGCACTGAGCTTCTCCTCACTAGAATTACCATTGATCTTCTGATGGTTGCTGTCTTTGACCTTCTTGATCTAATGATAGCTTTTGACACTGAGGATGATCACAACCATATAGAATATCTGGAGTACTGTTGTGGTTTTAGTGGCATTGTTATTGAATGGGTTGCCTCTTACCTCTTGTGCTGCTTTCACAGCATGATGTTGGCAGTTAACTCCACTGGGCCTTCCCCTTGAAGTTTAGTATGCCTCAGAGCTCTGTTCCTGTCCCATTTTTTCACAGTTTATCTTTTGCCACTGATAGATGTTATCTGGGAGAGAGGTTTTTTTTATCCATTATGCTGATGAAATGCAGTTTTATCTCTACATTTCTAGAGAGCCTGTGTCTGATTTTTATTTGCCTTAGAGGACTGTTCAGGATCAATTATGCAGTGGCTGCTGCACAATCATCTTAAGCTGCTGAATCCAGCAAAAACAGAGGCCACGCTTATTCATGCTACCATTTATGCATCACATCTTCCATTAACTCCCATTAATTTATTGGTGAAACAAGTTGTAATTTGTCATGTGTGTTCATAATCTGAATGTGTGTCTTGACTGACTGACAATGAAGGACCAGATATCACTTAATGTGTAGATATATTATTTCCAGCAGAATAATACAACCCCAGATCAAGCACATTATTCCAGCTTTGGACCTTGAAACAATGGTTTGAGTCCTGGTGATTTCATGTCTGGACTGCTGTAAGTGCTCTCTGCCTTGGGCATATAGATGTTGACTTGACCTAATTGCAGCAGATGCATAATTCCACATGAAAACTTCTATCCACTTAATCTTGAACCAGACATGGTACTTAAGTCTGTGGGTCTGCTATGGCAGCAATTGCTGATATCTTTGTCTAAAATCTTGACTGTCATGTGACATGCCCTTCACAGCCTGGGCCTTGCTTATCTGAAAGAGATGCTGAGATGTACCTCCAAGCTGGACATCTCAGGGTCTGGTAAAGGGCTGCCACTAATTCCATGAATACAGTTAGAAGCATCTTATAGATTATTTTTTTGCTTATCTTGCCCTGGTCCTGTGGAGCCAGCTAATTCTTTCATCTAAGTGTGTGATTCTAACTGATCTTTTAGGAGGTAACTGAAGTTCCATCTTTTATGGCAGTCTGTGTGATCTTGATAGGTGCACAATATTCAATATTAGCTTTTAGATTTCTTAATTTATAATGCTCCTTCCATTATGCATTTATTTATTTATTATTTAAAACTGTTGTTCAAGTTTTCCTGTAGTTTTAAACTTTAAATTTAACACTTTTAACATTTTGTTGTTGCATGTTTGTAAATTGCCTAGGATTTAGGCATTTAACTGCTGTAAATAACTGTTTTCTATAACACATCGTTATGTTTTAATTTATCAGTTGAACTTTTGTACAGACTTGGAATAGTGTTTTATCAGAACAGTGTCATCAAAATATCATCATGCCCCCATGCCCCCCCCCCCGTGCACATTTACACTTTTTAACATTAAACACCTAAGTGCTAGTTCTGCAAGTGTCTCTCAATACTCTAATTTCTGCTGTTGTCTCCCTGTGTATTGGTTAATCTTATTTTCCCAGTCCATGAAATGATGTGTGCAATGAAAATTCCATAACCACTTGCCATAAAAACCTGGACTACCTGCACAAGGAGCATGTCATCCTTATCAGCACTGCTTAGTTTATACTGAAGTTGTCACCCTTTTCTCAATCCTCTTAGTTTGTCATTTTCATTTTTTCTTGGAGCTACATACTCCTCATCAAAAGGGCATCTGCTGTTGAAGTAAACTGTGATCTTTTTTGTAATATTAACTTTGATTCATTTGGCAGAACCTCCCTTCCAAGAGCCATGTTAATTCAGGACTGCTAGCCTGTACTGCTTCAGAAGTCATTTACCTTCATTAATCTAATAGCATCACCTACATGGATAGAAGACTTGCTAATTTGTAGATTATATTCGGCCTTGCAAAAGGGCAGTGTTGGCCATTTTCTAGCTGGCTGGTATGCAACTGTCTGTATGACAACATAAAAGCAATGTGATGAGAATAATAAAACCATATATTAAAGGATGCTGTTTTTATGTGCTTCTCCTCAACTACCCACCCTGCAAAAAAAGCCCTCTACCAAAGAATCATGCCATTCTTGCTCTTTGTTTTGTGAATGAGGAAGCTATTGTTGGTTTCCTCCATTTAGATTCATATTTTTTTATTGTGCACAAATAAGTAAAGACATTTATGGTTGAACAAACTGTATACAACAGTTGACTTAACAGTTATAGTTCTTAAGGCAACATGATGAGGCATCATTATACTGCACTAATTACATTATGGGTAAAATTGTATTCATAGCCGGTCTTAGGCATAGGCCAACTAGGCTGCTGCCTAGGGCGCTTGTCTAGCAGGAGTGCTTTTTAAGTGTTTATTTGGTGTAGGTAGACCAGGATAGGGGCACCGGGTAGTGTGGTGGGGGGCACCGTGGAGCCCTTTTGCCTAGGGCACCAGTTGACCCAAGACCGCTCCTGATTGTATTTGAATGTTATTAGTCAGCAACGTGGTTTTCTCTGTGTCTGGCTTAGGATAGCTTCAGTTGCTTTTACTATAAGTAATAGGCTATTGGTTATTAAAAAAAAAAATCACCGTTTAAGTTGTCCAAAGCCCTGTTACTACATGGTAAATTACCATTAATAGCAGGACCGTAATCTATTATTTTTATACCAAGAACTTAGTAAGAGTTATTGCCACTTAGTTCTTTGTTTCTTCTGATCTGTATCCTCATTAAAAGTGTTATGTCATTAGAGTTATATTTTCTGGTTTATTTGCATTGGGATGCTTCCAGGATGTTAATGTTTTTCATGAGAGCAATTTGATGTCCTGTTTTGCACCCTCCCTACGACTTTCCCTTCTTTCCATCTTCATTATCAAATTGCAAGTATTGAGCAGAAGATGACTTGACATAAACAATAACAGGATAAAAACAAAACACAGTTGGATCTGTTCTAATGGGCAACGGCAGTGTTTTAGTTTTTTTGCCTACCCAGAATTTTTGCTTTCACTCTGAAACACTGGGTTGGTGAATGAATGACACAAAAAACTAAAATGATTTTAAATAACATAACCTGATGTTTTATCATAAGCAAATAGGAGAGAACAGCTAACAATGTGGGAGAATATAACATTTTTTGAATATAAAAGAAAAAAACATAAGGAAGGATTGGGTCCTTCTTGTTTAAAACATAGTGGATTATGATCAGGTCTCCAATCATAACCAACTTATGTGTTTGAGACATGGATGCCAAACAATTCCCTTTGAGAACACAGCATGAGATGCGAATCCTGGCATCCATGTTAAGAACACATAATAAAGGGTTATGATCAGTGAGATCTATTCATAATTCTTTGTGGTGGATGGATATTTATCTGTTCCATGTCCTACTAGATACAGATAAAAAGTGTAGGAGTATACCTTTCACAGAATAACTTACTATCCGACTCCCAGCATGGTTTCAGGCCATACCACAGCACCACCTCAGCCCTCCTTTCCTTTACTACTGTCATAAACCAAAACAGAAATGACAATAGGCTAACTTCTGCCCTCTTTCTTGACCTATCAAAAGCCTTTGACATGATCAACCATGAACTTCTCATTCTTTCACTAAAATCTATTTCCCTCAACAAGCCTGCTATCCAGTAGTTCCAGTCCTACTTGACTGGTAGACAGCAGGCAGTACTATGGCAGGGCAAATTCTCCAGCCAGTTACCTCTCACACTTGGTGTCCCTCAAGGTTCCATACTAGGTTCACTACTCTTCTCTATTTTTATCAACAACCTCCACACTGCTATCCCTAAAGCCACCTGCATCCAATACGCAGATGATTCCACTCTCATCTGCTCAGCCACCTCCCCATCCGACTTGCAAATCTTAACCCAAAATACATTTAACACTATCGTAAACTGGCTAACCAATCAACACCTACTTCTGAACCCCAATAAAACTAAACTTCTACTCTTCTCTCCCACTAGTAGATCCACCACACTTTCATTCTCTGTCACATCTAACAATGGTACCACTATTTCCCCAGATAATCACACCAAATTGCTAGGGGTTATCATAGACAATAATCTCAAATTTGACCTACAAGTCAACAAAACCATACAGACCATCAATAAGAAGCTTGGATCACTGTACAGAAACAAGACATTTTTAACCCCACTGGCTAGGACTGCAATCGCCCGATCACACCTACTCTCTACTCTCTTATATGCCTCACCTGTACTCTCAAACCTCAACAAATCCGAACTAGGTAAGCTATCCCATAGCTACAATCATATTGCCAGATTCACCACTGGCTCCACCTATAGAACCCACCACTGCCAGAACCTTAAACAACTAAAGTGGCTAGAACTGCCCAGCTTAATTCAATTCAATCAACTCTTAATAGCGCACAAAATTTTGTACCACCCTGAGGATACCCCACTCACTTAAAAATATTATTAAGCCATATAGCAATCTAAGATCCCTACGGTCAGCCGATAAACTACTGGTCCAAACCCACAAAGCTAATAACTCTGCTGGTGAATCCCTGTTTGCCAACTTCATTGGCAAAACCTGGAATTCGTTGCCAAACTATATAACCCTACAATCCTCCAAAAGTATCTTAAAAAAACCTCAAATAGTATCTCAAAGTGAATTGGCTATGCCCATGTACCAACCTTGATTAAGTTATAAACTAAAAGCATATTCTGCAATTATCATAACTTGTAACTACATCACCAAGTTCTGCTTCCAATCTGATGTCTCTTACTTTTAATTGTCTGTCCTTGACAATTGTGAGTCCCTACTAGGGAACACTACTAACCCATCGTATATAATCACTTTGTTTTTATAATTGTTTGCTAACTTTTGTGTAATCTATGTAAGTTTGTCTTTGTGGAGCTTTTCTCCCCGGGCCTCTGCTGAAAATGGACATGTATCCAGTCGGACTATCCCGGTAAACAAATGTAAAATAAAAATAAATAAATAAAAAAGAAGTGTTTTATGATTTTTCAAAGCCTTTGAAAGCCAGTAAAACACATTAGTGCTGGCAGACAGACAACAGGCAGAAACAAAGTGTTCCCCCTGAAGAACAGAGCTTTAAAAGCCTTTAGACACTTCATTCTGCCACACCTTTTATTTCTAAGTGTGACAGAGTGAAGTTTTAACAATTTTTAAAAGCTGTATTACCTTCTGCTGCTGTTCTTTGCCAACCAGTATTTCCACATATTTATTTATTTATCTATCATTTGTTAACCGGGAAAGACGGACTTGGAACAAAGCCAATTTTTAGTGGAGGCCCGGGGGGAAAAACACTCCAGATTTATTCTTTATAACATGGGAGGAAACCGGAGCACCTGGAGGAAACCCACATGAATGCAGGGAGGACATGCAGACTCCACACAGAAGGCACCCCAGCCGAGAATCGAACCAGAGAACCTCTTGCTGTGAGGCGACAAAGCTACTGCTGCACCACTGTGCCATCCTGTTCATGCATAGTGAGAAACTGATCTAAACAGTGCTAAGGGTTACTTAACAACAAAAGCTTGTTAAGCACATTTCTGACATCAGAAATATGCTTAGTAAGCTTGGCTTTTTCCTGCTATCAAAGCATAATCGCTGCACTGCATAATTTTTGCGGGTTTCTATTCACATTAAGCCCCTTAATGGATACTGCATATGTACCATGTGATTAGAAATGGACAGTGATTACAGTTTCTGAAAACATGACTTATCCAAGAAAACTCATGTAAAAATGTTTGTTCTTATGGACACACGCATCAATAGAAAAACATGTCTGTGTACTTATATATGTATATATATGTGTGTGTGTGTGTGTGTGTGTGTGTCTGATGTAGTTAGTTTTCATTCTGTCCTCATCTTATGGGTTTGGATCTGATCCCTCTGATCCGACATGGCCATTGCAAAAGCTCGTGGCAACCAGAAAACTCTCAAGCTACTCCCTTACCCACAATGCACCAACCCCAAGTACCTCAGATCTCGTTTGCTGCTTCCAGTGGAAAACGCAGTGTTCTTGTGTTCTTGAGCAAATCTTTAGACAGGTTGAATTTTTTTCCTTTCTTAAGGTTAAAAATCAAAAAAGACTGCATCTCCTTTTCCAAGTACTTCTTCAGCCTCAACAAAAGCTTCAGAGAAGGCTAAGACAAGCCCACTTTTGGATCTGACTGGCTCCTAGGATCCTAAAAAGAAAATTTCTAAATTGTTGGATCTGACTTCATACTCTGATGCAAAGCAAAAAAAAAAAAAAAGACTATCGGATCCAGTCTCATCTTTGGATCCAAAGCTTACGAGGGCCAAGGACCGGTTGGATCTGATGCAAAAACTGTTGGATTCGAATTTTAAGTCAAAACCCTTTCCAAGAACTAGATACTCTCCCTCAGTGGACCCTGTTCCTTCCAAGTTCCCTTCTCCTTTTTTTATAGAGACCTAGGTCTCCTTCCATAGTGTCCACTCACTCTTCCAGTACCCTATGGAAGAAAATGTGGAGAGGTTAGTTAGAAGGATTTTCTTGGCACAGCATGTCAAGCTTCCTTTTGGCTCCTACCCCTCTAGGTCGGGAGATCGGACCTTCCACTATACCCCTTTTGCAAGTTCCTCCTCTGACTCCCTACTTGGTCTTGGAGTCTATGGGTCTGAGTCACTTGAGCCTGTCTGCATTGGATCCAAGAATTTCTTTATCCACAGATCCAAAGCTTGCTCTGAGCACTTTGGTTCCATTGGATCTGGAGAACTCTCAGAACTGGGACTACCCTGTCAGGTCTGGAGTGTCACAGTCGACTGTGAAGTTTTTGAAAGCCAACTCTACACCTCAGGGACTCGGCATGGGCTAGCTCGGCTTTGACTTCAGACTTGGGGGAATTCTCCTCAGAGCAGGGAGGGAGTACAGTCCAAAGGCTTGCCCTTTTGGATCCAGGGTCCTATTCCTCTCTGGATGTTGAGGTCATGGAGAGAGCCTTGTCTGCTTCCACGACAAAGATGGTTCACTGTCCCTCAGATCCACAGTCTGCAGGCTTGACATCTCTTTGCTTGGAGTCTCATTTATCTTCTCCATAGGGTCGCTATTACTGAAACCCCAGGCTTCCCAACAGGGTATGACAACCTCTTCTGATACCTCCCCAGAGCATCTCACTGAGGAGGTCACTAAGAAGAGAACATGCAAGAGGAAGCACTTAGACTCACCAAAGAAGTCCGTCACAGAAGATACAGACTTTGATGAAGGTGAAGGGTCCCCACAGTCACCTCCTGAAGATGCCCAGTTTGGAGACATCCATGAAATCCTAAAGCATAGAGGTGGCTGGAGGTCCAGTGACTCTTCATCTGAGGACTATGAATTCCTGTAAGGTTTTGGTACTGGCCCATCTACCTCCTGGGTGACTCCACCCACTGATGAGCTCATAGAGTTGATCTCTCGCCAGGCATGGAAGGCTCCAGACACCGTTGAACCAATCTCTAGGAGACCAGATAAAATTATGACAGCATAGGAAGACAAGCAGTTCTGGGCAAAAGGTGTGCCTGTTGATGGCATGTTCATGGTGACAGCCACCAAAAATGAACTTGCCAAAGAGAGCTCCACTGTCTATCCACCAAACAAGGAGTTTGGGGCAATGGACAGGTTTGGGAAGCATGTCTATGCTTCATTGACCTTCGCCTTAAGGTGTCTGAACTTTGTCGCATTTCACCAGGTTAGAGAGAGACCTGGTTAAGGAACTCTCAGATACCCTCTCACGATTCATTTCTGATGAGGTACGGGCATGTGTGACTTCTCAGTTAGCTACCCTTCAATCAGTTTCCAATTTTTCCATGAGGCTAATTTCACACATAGCCGAAGGAACCTCAAGGCAGCGGATTCCGGCACACCTGGATGCTCTTCAAGTATTTCTTCATCAATGCTCCTTTGATGGCACATCTTTGTTTGGCCTCAAAGGTAAAGATACATTATCTAGGTGTGAAAAGGATGAAAAGACCCTGTCTGCTGTGGGTGTGCATTTTCCCACACCTCAAAGATCCTTCTCCAGGAATCAAAGCGGTACTGGGAAAATGCGGTTCAAGATGTCCTAGGGCCTTTTCCAGGACACACTTGAAGGAGGTTCCTCCAGGAGTAGAGGGGGAATTCCAATGGTAGATGCCACCCTTGTGGCAGAGGTAGTCTGCAAAACCAAGGGTCCAGAGATTTGTTCTTTGACAGACCCTTCCAGTGCTCCTGAAAGGAGGCCCAATTATCCCTCTCTGGAGGCAATCAGGAGTCATTTTTCCTTGCATCAGAGAGCCTGGCTAGAGATATCAACAGACACTTGGGTACAGAGGATCATTTCCAGATGTTATATAATACCCCTTTTTCCTTTGACCTCCAATGACAAGAAAAAAAGAGGTCTCATCAGACCACATAGAATTCAGAACTTACTCAAGGTTCTTTTTAGTGCCAAAGAAAACAGGGGACTGGAAACCAATTTTGGATTTCAGCAACTAAAACAAATCAGTTTGATGCACCAAGTTTCGGATGGTCACTGTTCAATCCATTTTCCCATTTCTGGGAAAGGGTGATTGGATGTGTTTGTTAGACCTTCGGAATGTATACTGTCACATAAAGATGATCAGATTATCCAGAAGATACTTACGCATCTGGCTGGGAGTCATTAACAATTCAGAGTTCTGCCCTTTGGTCTCACAATAGCCCACAGGGTGTTCACCAAATGTATGGCAGTAGTGGCAGTTCACTTCTAATAATTTGCAGTATCAAGGCTTCAGCCTGCTTGGTCATTCAGGCTTTGGGATCAATGGCAGCAGCAATAACTCTAGTACCTTTAGCCAGATTTTACATGAGGGTTCTACAATGGATGCTAGCTATGCAGTGGTGAATACATTATCAATCTATGTCAACCCTAATAAGTATTACTCAGATTTGCAAGACAGAGGCCTTTAGTCAGTCTGTATAAGACATGTGTCTTATGCTGTGTATTTTTAGTGAAAAAACTCTGGGGCTGCTCTAATTGGTCTAAATGCCTAGTTAGGTACATGCAGAAGGGAGCACGGTACTCGATTATGGTCCTGAATAGGGGCCGAGTACAATGGCATTATGACTTCCTTTGATCTTGATGCCATGCTTTCATTTATAAACTGAGCCACACAGAAGGATTTTCTCACTACTGTAGCTACCTGGTGATCAAAGTTTAGGTTATTATCTATACTCCTAGGTCCATCCCCACTGGGTCTACTTCTAGGGTTGTGCTGTCAATATTATAATTTGTAGGGATATCTGATTTACTGAGGGGTATGATTATGCATTTTTTAGCATTATAGTCTTAGACCATAGTTTTGGTACCATTCGCTTCTCATTTTTAGGTCTGTTTGTAGGATGCCAACATCATTTGGGGATTCAATGATTGCTCAATGCTTACAGTCGTCAGCAAACTTTGTAAGCCAGAGGCCCACAACATTGGCCTTCACTTCAGATAAGTATATACCAAACAGGAGGGGTCCCAAAATGGAGCCCTGTAGGATGCTTCTAGTAATAGGTTTCTTATCAGAAGTGGATTCACCTATCCAGGCAACATGTGCCCTGTCAGTGAGCCAGTTGACTATCCATCTGATGATGTAGGTGTTTATGCCTAATTCAGTAAGTTTATCTATGATCCCTGAGTGGGGAATTGTGTCAAAAGCTTCAACCAGGTCTAGATAAGTGGTGTGTACTGTTCTACCCTATTCCATGGCCCTAGTGACTTTCGTGAAGTCCACCAGACTGAGCATGCAACACTTCCCTTTGACAAAGCAAAATTGCATCTGGTCCAGTTTTTGGAGAGTTCCTATGTTGTTATTGATCAGGTCCATGATAATTCTCTTCATGGCCTTGAAGATTAGACTAGTCAAGCTCATGGGTCTGTAGTTTCCTGGGCCAGTTGATGGGCCCTTCTTGTACAGAGAAACAACTGTTGAAGTCCCCCATTCCTCTGGGACAAAGCCTGTTGGGAGGCTGTGGTTAAAGATTGCTTCTAGTGACACTAACAGATTCTGCTTTAGGCTATTTAAGAAGCATCCTGGAATGTTGTTGGGACCCGTGGAGGCTGTATTTTTGGCTTTAGCAAGCACAGCAAGGACCTATTCCCTCATAATGACTGGTAGAGGGATGGTTATACGTAGTTCTTTGGGTGTGGTAGGAGGTAATGGGGAAGAAGTTTGAACTGAACTTGTCAGCCCACAGGTTTGCTATAATTTCATGCTGGCTGTAAGTGTTGCTATTCATGATTAACTTGGCACATTGCTAACAGTTTCCCCTGAGGTTATGAACATAATTAAAAAAAAAAAGCTGTATGGTTATCTTTCACCTGGGAGGCTATATATGCCTCATAGTTTGCTTTTGCAGATTTGATTAGCTCTCTAATTTGTTTGTTTAGACTGGTGAGTGTCTTTTTGCACTAAATGTTTGTTCCTTTTTGGCTTTGGAGAGGTTTTTTTCCTTTTGTTAAATAGCCTATTTATGCTAGGGGTCCACCAGGGTGATTTATTTTTGCCAGTAATCATAGGTTTGACATCACAGGTGAAGGTAGGATGCTGCACAAGGCTAGAGTCATACCCACCTGGACACATATTTAGATAGTCCAGTGAGGTATGTCTAGGTCGTTTACACCCACATGGACTATGACCATGTCATACCGGTACTTGTAATTTAAAAACCTAACTGCATGAGTGATTTGGCAGATCCTGGTACCAGACAGTCAGCTCACTGTGATCGTCTTGCTTAGCCTGATAAGGGGGACATCAGTATGTCTTACAATGGAATCCTGAATAACTAGAATGTTTGGCTATGTAGTGTGTTGCCTTATGGGTTTGGAAGTGGGGCTTCTATGATTTTTAGAGTTATGTGTTTTGTGATGTGTTGTCTTTTTTGAGTGTGCACAAAGCCAGTGAGAGATGCTTTTATCTTGGAGGTTTAGGTAGAGTACAAGTGAGTACCTCTGCATATGTGGGTCTATGCGTTTGTTCCTTAGTGTTGGTAGTGAGTGTTTTGGGTGGAACACTAACAACCTGGTTTGCATTTTTCATGTGTGTATGTGAGAACTTTGCATCCAATGACATTGTGTATCTACATTTTGCACACACCGTGTTTATCTGTTCTAAAATTAAATGAATGTCAGTGAACATGAGGCAGGTACTACACTGCCTCAGAATGCCAATATCCACCAGGCCAGAAACAGAGATGACAGGGAAGTATCTATCCATTATGTCAGATCCTTAGTAGATGAGTGAGAGTATTAGTAGTATACTATTAGAGGACCAGCAGTGGTACCTCCCTCTGCACAAACTGGCAGCTCTTTGAGCAGCTGTGAACAGTGGGAGTCTTTGGAGAGCATTTTGTATAGAAGATTTTAAACTGGAGAGGTGTGCTTACATACAAGGCACTGGGAACCGCATTTGCATAAGGCTTTTATACCAGCAGGATGAAATACTTTTGCACAGTTAAGCCCTCAGGCCAATCAGATAAACACACAAATAAGCCTTATCCCAGCAGTTCCAAACTTGGATGGGTTGAATTCAGCTCTCTACTCCCACCAGGGAGCAAAGAATCCTTGTAATGTAAAATGAACTGGTGTTGAGCTCAAGTACATTATCAAATGCTTCTAACAAAGGTCAGAATTCCTGTAGTATTGGGAATCCTTGGAAATAAATTCACTAACCCTGAGAAATGTTCATAAAATACAAAGAAAATTTGCAATGTAAAAGAACTTCAACAACAGAAAAAAATTTTGCAAAACTTAGAAATATTTTGGCAGACCCAGGAGAACTTTGGCAAACTCAGAAGAGCTTTCGTAGTATGAGAGGAGATTTGGAAATTTCAGAATACTGTTAAAACAACCTACAAGCAGTATAGTACCAAACAGATGGCATTTCTTTAACAAGTACAGGCTGAAAAACAGTGACAAATTCAACCAAATCAATAAATGCACTACAATTGTGTTAAATAGTACTGAGACAGAGCAATTGAAAAAATACTTATATCAGCTTTATAGGTCCAGATGGTTTTAGAAGCAATCCAAGTCTTGCAGTCACAGTTGTCCAAGCCAGGCACAGTGATGCTCTGAATAAATGAGCACAGTCTCACAAAAATATACTTCTTTTATACCAGCAGGATGAAAGACTTTTACACAGTTAAGCCCTCAGGCCAATCAGATGAACACACAATAAGCCTTCCATCAGCAGTTTCCAATATGCATTCTGTCAGCAACAAATATTTAATAAATTACTAAGCTGATATTGCTTTGTGATTGACTGATAATACAGAAGTGTTGCAGGTGTATAATTACAATTTGCATTCAGGTGTAATTGACACTCAGTGAAAAAATACTGATTAAACTGTGTCTGATTAGGATCACTGATAAATATTTACTCTTGTGTATAAGGACGATAAATGTGGTGTATCAATCCAAAATGTACCCTTTTCAGCCCCATTCCGAGTTTGTAGCAGAAAGAATAATATAGATATATGGCCACTGCAACCAAGCAAATTCTTTAGTTAGCTGAGCATCCAGGGTGGTACTGTGTTAATGAACTAATATAAAATGGGGTACTGATACACACAGACAAAAGAAAACAAAATATGTTTTACACACAAATATATATGTTGAATTATATTAATGCATCAGAATCACTATTCTAATTGTATTAAATTATACTTTTTTCTACAAACAGGCAATCATGCAGTCTACCATACTGGTATAATTTGTCATACATTTTGTTTTTCTCCCACAGAACGTATAACTTGTTCTAGACATAAGGAAAAATTTTTCTTCATTTACATACAGCAGCAGTGGTGAGAGTCGGTGACTTTTTGGCCTTTAGATGCCATGTCAGTTTTTAACTTTTGACTGAATGAAACAAACTTGTACCAGTTGAGGGCTGGTTTATATATACATTTAAACCATATTCAAAACAAGCTAGCTTCAGTAGCAGGGTGTTGTGAAGTAGTCAAACCAGCAGTCCTGTAAGTACTGGGACACCTTCTCTAGACTCTTACTGGGATGTCAAGCTTGTCAGTTCAGTGAGACATCTCTGCTGCTCATTTATGGTTAACAGTTGTCTTATCAGAAAGATAGGAAGGCTTGCAGTATTTTTTTTCTTTCAAGCTGTTCTTAAATTATGTTCAAATACATGGATGAACACAACAGTTAACTGACCAAAAAGTGAGTCTTTTCCAATTTGTTTATGCAGTGTTGCAGTATACCTAACTCATCACTGTTCTTCATATAAAGATTTAGCCAAAGCCATCTCTTTGAAATCAGAGTTCACTTTGTCTGCTAATGTATGCATTTCATTAATGTCAGCAAGACAACTCTCAATATGTAAAAATGTGAATGTGACTAGCACAAAGAATGATATATCTAGTCTTGGTCACACAGGCAGAAACAGATTCATTCCTGAAACAATATGAGATGTGAACAGACAGAAATGGTGGGGCCTTCATGATCTGTGGCAGGATTTTTACAGAAGTGAAAAGATTAAAAGGCAATGAAGAGTTTCTGGGCACTGAGTAGCATCTAGCTAATATTATATGATGAAAACATAACAATGGGATTAGGATAACTACAGTGGAGGGTTGAGTTTTCCTTGAAACAAGAATAATGAGTGGTTTACATATAAAGGAAGTGTTTTGTAAGAACAGCAAGTTAAGTTATAATTAGGCAGCGTGACCAAATATACACTTGTCAAATATATATATTTAGCAAACTGCTTACCAAAAAAGTATAGTATATATAATATTCCACAATAAATAAATGAATAAACCAGAAAGGACTGAGTTTTCTAAGAAAAAAAAATCCTTAAAAAAACAGAAAAAAGTCAACAACAAACAGTAGTCATTTACCAAGCACAGTAATTCCTTCAATGGTGGACATTAAATGGAAATAACAGACCTTCCAGAGATGGGTAGGCTGCCTGCCTGTAGTGTCAGACGTCACCTCACAATACATGTGTGGTCTGTTATTTCTCTGTAGTGCCCACAGTGTCAGGCATTATTTTTTCCATAAGCAACATAGATGTATAACAGTTAAACAGTGGAGCAACTATTTACAGCACTACAGTCCATAGAAAGAATAACTGAAGTCACAAAATAGGTCAGTAGGCATTATACAAATGTTGACTCAGCTGCTCTACACTGAGGTTGTATGATGATGAGAAGAAGTGATTTGACAAGGTTAAATTGAAAATGGACTAGAGTACTGGTATATATTTACAGGTTGTTGTCTTTGTTAGGTGGAGTAGAAGGGAAGACTTAAACGGTTTCTTCATAGTTCCGGAAGACACAAAAGAAAAAAACATAATGTAGGAGAAGAAAAAGTACTGTATTTTGTGTAATTGGTAACAACACCTTGACTTAAAGCCAAAGAACAGGTTTTTAATCTTAGGAGTGGGCAAATACCCAAGAAGTAAAATCTGAGAAGTAAATTGCTTAGGTTCATAGGTAGGTACTAGGTTATCTGCCCGAGGGCATTTATAAGCCTAACCAAAGTGTGTCGGCTTTCACCACCCCATTTATTAATTAACTGATCCTCTGTAAAGCAGAGCCAATGAAGTGATCCCAGGGGTGTATTTTCTGTTACCCATCCACTCATCAAGGTTTCTATGGGCATGTAGCCTGTGGAGAGGCTGAGGTTGAACAACGTGTTTAGGTGGGGGGTTAGTTTGTTCTGTAGTTCGTGCAAGACACAGCCTGGGACACCATCTGGTCCCATTGATGCTGTGTTTTTGGCTTTTGAAAGGGCTGTTTTCACCTGTGTGTCTGTGATTTTTGGGACACTACACTTTTCCGGTATTTTTGTGGGCCCTTTTGGAGGTGAGAGGGGAGTGAAGTTTGCACTGAATCTATCTGCCAGGATGGTGGCGATATCAGTAGGTTCAGTATATGTTTGTGCTATTTTGCACTAGTTCAGTGCATATCTGCGAGTTGCCACTTAGATTCTTAACATAGCTAAAGAAGGTTTTGTGGTTATCTTTTGAATCCATGGCTATTTTTCTTTCAAAGTTAGCCTTGGATGATTTCATGAGGGACCTCAGTTTCTTACTTATACTCATTGGGGATGTCTTTCCTTCTTGGGATTTTCTTTTTTTCTGAACTAGTTTCCTCCATCTATTGTATAGCCTGTTTATTGCAAGGGTCCACCAAACTGGTTTCCTTCTCTTTGAGGAGTGAGTCTTGGTTTTGCTAGGGATGGCACGATCCAGGCATCCTTGTAGGTGCTCATAGAGTGCATTTGTAAAAGTTTCTGCATCTTCGGCAATGCTATCATTTAGCGTGGGGGCTGTGAAATTTACCACCTCTGCCTTAAGTAAGGTAAAGTTTGCTTTAGAAATGTTTTTTACTGTGGTTTCCTTAGTTTGGGGTGGTGGTGGGGTGTGGACATCCAGAGTGATAAGTTTATGGTCTGATCTAACCAGTGACGGGTTGACCTCCAGTGTGGAACACCTGTCGCCCATGTTGGTGATGACCAGGTCCAATATGTTTTCACCTCTGGTAGGGGAATTTACCAGCTGATCCAGGCATTTGAGTTGATGAATTCCAGGAAGCACTGGGCCTGGGAATTTGTACTCGAGTAGTTTTCCCAGTGAATGGTAGGGTAATTGAAATCGCCCAATATCAGGGTGTTTGGTAGGACCTTCATGTTTTCTAGTGTCTCCAGAAAGGTGGAGTGGTGGTCCTGGGTCATGGAAGGTGATCTGTAGCAGGCCACAATTTGCATTGCGGATTTTCCCGATGTTAGTTGCACATGGATGATCTCGGAAGTATCATGCTGCGCCACTAACCTGGAGGTGTAGGTATCCTTGATGAATATGGATACACCCCCTCGTTTTGTGTTTCGGTCCGTGTTCTGTGGCCAAAATGTGTGGTATGAGTTGTAGCCCAGTAGTGCTGGGGTGCTCTCTGGAGCCTTGAATCAGGTTTCAGTTACTGCACAGATGTCGACGTTCTCCATACTGAGGAGTGCTTTAAGCACGTGCATTTTGAGATTTAAACTCCAGGCATTGAGTAGCATAACCCTCAGTTTTTTGTTAATTGTGCTGTTTATGGAGAAGGGTTTGACTTTTGAGCCTTGCCTAAAAAAGGCACTATGGGGGCAGCAAGGGCCTTGGCCAGCATTTGAAAGCCTAGGGGTGACAGGTGCAAGTCATCTCTTGTGAAGCAACGTGGCTTGTCAAGCATGTCATCCCAGGCTGACAGACACGGGATTCCCTTTGAATAACACCAGAAGCTTAGCCAATTGTTGAAATTGATCATTTTTTCCTTTATATTGAGGTATCATTCTTGGTGAGGGCAGGATGCTGCTCAGGGTCAGGGTTACACCAGCCTGGGCTACATGACCAGAGAGCTCTTCCATGTCTCTTTTCATGCAGTCCAGGGAGGCACGTCTCAGGTCATTCACACCAATATGAACAATGACAGAGTCATATGTGTACTTGTTCTGGAGTGACCTGAGTGCTTGTGTTATGTGGCGGATTCTGGCTCCCAACAGGCAGCTAACAGTAACCTTCTGCTTGTCCAGCCTAGTGAGTGGGCCGTCAGTGTACCTAACTATAGAGTCACCTATTACTAGTGTGTTAGGTATGCTATTTCGCCTTAAGGGCTGTGATTGTGTGGCACACTGATTTTGTGTTTTATGTCTTGTCTGGTTTGTGACGGGAAGTGCAGGTTGTTTGGGTGTCTTCTTTGGAGGTCTCTGATGCTTTTGCAGGTTTTTATTTAGAGCCTCCGAGTATGATTTTGTGTATTTATGTGTATTTTTTGACAGTGCTGTTTTAGTAGGTCTGTGTGCAGCTGGAGTTGTGGTGCAAGTGTTAACCTTCTCCACTTGACTGTCTGTTCCAGTCTTGGGTGGAGACAGCTTAGCTTCCAGTTTGGCTGTATAATTGCATCTCTCGCATATGTTAGTGTTTTGTGGTAGGAGGAGAGGGTTGTCTGTGTATATGAGGCAGTTGTAACATTGCCTCAGGATACCCAGATTCACCAGCTGGACTGGAGAGTGCACCTGAAGTTGCCCTTTGGTCATGCCTGAATAATAGGGTGAGCTGCTTAGTCGCTTGGTTGGTGAGGGGTGAATAAAGAGCCTTGCCCTGCTGGGCAACCAGTGTCAGGGTATATTAGTGCTCGCTATTTGGTCTGAGCAAGTGCTGGGCTGTAAGATGCTTTTTGAGTGCTTAGGTTGAGAGTTAGACTAGTTTCAAGGGAAAAACTGTAGAGACTTAGTGGAGACAGGAATAATTTAACCGTAGCTAACCGGCACTGCCCGGTGTGCAAAACCGTGCAAATGCAGTTTTTATAGTAGGGAAATGAAAGAGATAGAAATTAGCCCAAAATGGCCAATAAACTACTAACGTCTGGGCTGGAACCACTCCTCCAAGGACAGATAGGTTGCTCAAAGCTCCCCTCTCTCACAGGTGAACAGAGAAACTTCCTTCTATCCAAGTAAGGTATGGGCAACTCAGAAACTAGTATCACAGCCCTGAATTCAGCACTAGCCTGAAAAATGGACTATACTAGCTTAGAAAGGTGGGAAACAAGGATTTTTTTATTTTTGAAAAGATAAGGCAAAAACAGTAAAAAATACACTTAAAACAGCTTTAAACGACTACAAACGATCATAAAAGGCTATTGCACTTTAATGTGTAGCCTACAATAGTTAAATTGGTTAAACAAAAAACAACTTTTTAAAAGTGCAGGCAGTCAAATAAGTACAATATGTGAAAAAAAACAAGCTTTTAAATCACAATAAATGCTGGAAAATCTGCGTTTAGGCAGAAAACAGTTAAGTACAGCAAGAAAGTACAGAAAACTGATGCTTAATCTCTCCAAAGTCTCTCCTAAGCAAGAAGGTTTGTATCAGTTTAAGGCTTTCTAGTGCTACCCAGTAGGTTAGTTACAGGAAAGATGGGAAACAAGCGCAGATGTGGTCTTTTAAACCAGAAAGTTGAAAGAGATGGACAAACTGTCCAAATGGTCAATAAACTACAATTTCTGGGCCAAGAACCTCTCCTCTCATGGTAGACAGGCTACCTAGTGCTTACCACTCCCACTGATAAGCTAGAAGGCTGTCCTCCATCACAGAAAGGCTTGCGGGGCTGAGAAGCTTACCAACTGTCCTGGATACAGCAACTCTGTATCTGGACTAGGCTAGTTACAGGAAAGGTGGCAAACAAGCAAAAGTGTGGCTTTTAAACCAGAATGTTGAAAGAGATGGAAAAAAACTGCCCAAACAGTCAATAGCTACAATTTCTGGGCCAGGAACCACTCCTCTTGTGGTAGATAGGCTACCTAATGCTTACCACTCCCACTGATAAGCTAGAAGGCTTCCCCTCCAGCACAGAAAGGCTTGGGGGGCTCAGGAGCTTACAAAGAGTCCTGGAATACAGCAAATCTGTAACTAGACTAGACTAGTTACAGGAAAGGTGGGGAACAAGTACAAACATAGGCTTTTAAGCCAGCAAGTTGAAAGAGATGGAAAACTGCCCAAACAGCCAAATAAATTACAATTTCTGGGCCAAAACTCACTCTTCCCATGGAGGATAGGCTACCTAGTGCTTACCACTCCCACTGATAAGCTAGAAGGCTTTCCTCCAACACAGAAAGACTTGGGGGCTCAGAAGCTTACTAACAATCCTGGATACAGCAACTCTGTAACCGGACTAGGCTAGTTAGGCGAGAAACAGGCACAAGTGTGGCTTTTAAACCAGAAAGTTGAAAGAGATGGAAAAAAACTGCTCAAACAGCCAATAGCTACAATTTCTGGGCCAGGGACCACTCCTCTTGTGGTAGATAGGCTACCTGATGCTCACCACTCCCACTGATAAGCTAGAAGGCTTCCCTCCAACACGGAAAAGCTTGGGGGGCTCAGAATCTTACAAAGAGTCCTGGATACAGCAAATCTGTACCTGGACTAAACTAGTAATAGGAAAGGCAGGAAACAAGTACAAACACCAGCTTTTAAATCAACAGGTTGAAAGAGATGGAAAAGCTTCCCAAACGGCCAATAAACTATAATTTCTGAGCCAGAAACCACTCCTCCTGTGGAAGATATGTTACCTAGTGCTTACCACTCCCACTCATAGCCGGCCTTAGGCATAGGCCAACCAGGCGGCTGCCTAAGGCGCTGCTCTCACAGGGGCACTTTCCCAGTATTTATTTGGTGTAGGTAGACCAGGATGGGGGGCACCAGGTGGTGTGGTGGGGGGCGCCATGGAGCCCTTTTGCCTAGGGCACCAGTTGACCTAAGGCCGCTCCTGCTCCCACTAATAAGCTAGAAGGCTTCTCTCCAACACAGAAGGGCTTGGGAGGCTCAGAAGCTTACCAACAGTCCTGGATACAGCAAATCTGTACCTGGATTACACTAGTTATAGGAAAGGCGGGGACCAAATGCAAAATGGGCTTTTAACCAGAAAGTAGTAAGGGATGGAAAAACTGCCCATATGGCCAATGAACTACAATTTCAGGGCCAAAACCCACTCTTCCCGTGATAGATAAGCTACCTAGTGCTTACCACTCCCACTGATAAGCTAGAAGGCTTCCCTCCAACACAGAAAGGCTTGGGGGGCTCAGAAGCTTACCAACAGTCCTGGATACAGCAAGTCTGTATCTGGACTTGACTAGTTACAGGAAAGGCAGGAAACAAGCTTAGAATTTTTTTTTAACAGAAAAGCAGCTAAAACAGCAATAAATACAATTCAAATTGTAGTGCAGGCCAGCACACCCGAGCGTGTTGCAACACTACGGCAAATAAATGCAATTAAATTAACAAATGACTAAAAATCAAGTGCAGAAGGCAGTAAATTAGAAGGCTACTAACAAGCAGTAATAAGTGCAGAGTAAGAGCAACTGAACAGATAACAGCATGCAGAAGAGCAACTAAGACAGTTACAGTAAGAACAGATGAATAAGATATATATATATATATATATATATATATATTTTTTTTTTTTTTTTTTTTTTTGAGGGAAGGAACAGAGCAGGATTAAGAGGCTATATGGATTGTCCTTCCCAAATGTTCTGTTTGTAAACAGTAGGAGTGTGCCTGAAATCAGAATATGATCTCACTGCACTCAGTTGAGTGAGCAAACGAGATGGGCCCAGAAGGAGTATCCAAATACAAATCTACAAGAAGGGTGGGCAATTTCAAAGCCACCAACATTAATACAAAACAAAAACAGGGAGGGTGGGGAACTAACTGTAGAGGGATAGCCACAACTTCAGTTGAGTTAATATTCAGTGAAAAACACAAATAAATAAATTAAATACATTACTATATGCAAAAGAGCAGATAAAAGTGTACTTAAATTCACTTATACGTCCAGCTGATTTCAGGTAGATGTTAACCGGCCAAAGCTCTGATATTAAGCAGAGATATCTCAAAATGTACCACTTAACCAAAATAATCCACAAGTATCCAGGCTGCGAAACAATTCCAATAATAGTGAAGTAAAAACTTTTAAATACAATACAAAGACACACCCATTTGAAACTTTCAATAGAACCAATCAACCAATTAAACATAGCAAACAGAAATAAAGCAACAGTAACTAGATGTTACAGCTATAGTACTGAATATAATAGATGCTTCATATACTTTAAAATATAAGTGAACATTTTTTCAATTCACTTGAAATTGAAATGTGTATTTCTTTGTATTGTATTTAAAAGTTTTTACTTCACTATTTGTCTTGGTTCTGAGGATGTCTTAATGTAGACGAAAGTGCTTAACCAAGTGGATTTGTTACTTAACCAAGTGGATTTGTTACTTTCAAGATTTTTAGATTAAAACTGTGTTGTAGCCTTCTGGCTGGCTTCGTCATCTTTATTATTGGAATTGTTTCACAGCCCGGATACTTGTGGATTATTTTGGTTACTGTGTTCAGTTCTATAAGGATCCTACTGTGTCAGCTGGCAACACACAGGTTTTATTTTCTGATGCACCCCCCCCAACTCAAATGGCAACGACGTTGGGATGTTAACACTTTTGTTACAACAGCTTACACAGTCTGTGACTTTGTTAAATGATAATCTTAATGGACTAAGTAATGTACGTCAAAATAATCAAGGTACAACTGTTAAAACCACTAACTATCGTGACAACACTGCTTTTGTTAGTGGGCGTGGAACCATGTCTGACTTCTCTTCGGTTCCGAAAGTTTATGCTTGGCTCGACAATTTGGGTGGTGGTCAAGCAGTGGAACCTAATGTGTCAGACTCTGGGTGAGTTCTGACAATTTTAGGACAGACTGGGCAGTTAGAGAAGGTACTGTATAAGTTCAAAATGTTACAATTGGACAATTATTTTTTGGAAGAAAGTGTGAGGAGATCGCATGTACCTAAAGGACTTCGAGTTGGAAGTACCCCCAGGGAGTTGAAGCAAACTCAGTTTTTCATGTTGAGCTTACTTAGTTATTCGATCGTACCGGACTGGAATTGACAAGCTTATTGATTAAAGACAACGAAAGAAGGATGAATGGGTATAAACAGGAGATCGCTAAAACTGTGGAGTCCATTACTGTGGATGTGCAGTTTCAAGATCACAAAATAAGGTTCAATCAAGTGTTTGAATACACTGAGTGCAAAATGGGAGCTATCATGATGCGAAAAGATAAAAAACTTAAACGTGACAATGAATACCAGAGGAAAACAATCTATCCGTTACCCTTTTCAACCAGGGAAATTCAGAATGGTATATATGACCCCATTATCAGTGATGAACAAGGGGCAATGCAGGATGAGGCCCCTTTGGAGCAAGCAGGACCAAGAAGGTCAGAGAGACTAGCAGGGAGAAAGCAGGTGAACAATTGGCAGGGACAAGGGCATCAACCGACGAATGGCAGGAGGTACCACAATTTCAAGAATGGCAAGAATTATCGGGATTAAATGGGTCAGTTCCAGGAGCATGCTCCACTATTAATAGATCAGGTACTGTAAAAATGACTTCATTTTACAATTTCAACATTAACAACTTTTCGAGTATGATTATAGGGCCTCAACATCACAGTCTATCTTTGAAAGGTTTTAAATTTATTCCTGCAAAAGGAGCCCGAGTAGAGGACATCATACTCGATCTAAAAATGTTTAGTCGCAAACTTAATTTCAGGGTTATGTATGATGGTGGGGGATCAGAAACAAGAGAAAATGATTTCAAAAGGTCCAGTACATTTAACCCTCCATTGCATCCAGCCATTAACGTTTTTGAAAGGCAATGTGAAAGGGAATTAAGATCATTATGGGGAACAAACGTTGTAGATTTTACAATCTCTCTCAAGATGAGAGTCATTTGCTTTATGAAATCAGGCAAAACAAAGGAATTCATTGTATGAAGCCTGATAAGGGAGGGGTATTGGTCATTATGGTGTTGGAAGACTATAGTGGTCGTATGATGAACTTGCTTAACAACACTGAAGTATAAGGGGTAGTTTCCCTGAACAAAGTCAATCTAGCATACAGGTCTGTGAAGATTGTGCTTGATGAACTGTTGTTATTCGACTCCATTTCAAAATCCCTCTATGATTATTTGAGGGTAGAAAATCCACTACTACCTAAGATTTTTGGGATTCCTAAAATTCACTCTAATCAAGAAGACCCACTGCTACGTCCAATAGTTGCAGCAAGGAGGTCTGTGACTGAACCCATAGCAAAATATGTTGATGTGAGACTTAAGCATCTTTTTGATAGATTTCCCCACATTTTAAAAGACTCTTGGGACCTTTTGAGTAAGTTACAAACCGCGGTGATACTAAACTATGTCATTTTGGTGACTTGTGATGTGAACAGTCTCTTCACAGTAATCCCACAAGAAACTGGCTTGGATTGGTTTAGAGACATAATTTTTAAATATAGTGATCTTCACGATGATGAGAAAGAAACAACATGCATTTTCATGGAACTGGTGCTAATAACAATTTTTTGACATTTGAAGGTGAAGTTTACAAACAGAAACGGGGTTGTGATGGGCGCTGCATGCACCTCCCTGTTTGCGAACACAGTCATGTTATGGTGGGAACTGAACATTTTGTTCAAATTCCCCACAAAATAGGTTTTGCCTGGTCTATTTTAGATTTTTGGACGATTTATTTTGCTTGTGGACAGGCACTAGAGAACAGTTAGAAATGTTTTTCAATTTTATGCAAAGTAGTTCTGACTTTTTGAAGTTTTCATTTAAACAGGATGTGAAAGTGATGAATTACCTAGATATTTTATTTTTTTAACAAAGGTGATGCTACACTTGCTACTAGAATTTTTAGGAAACCTACATTTTGTAACACGTATTTGCATTACATGAGCTGCCACCCCATTTATCAGAAAAAGGGGGTAGTTAAGAGTCAGCTAATCCGAGCTTCAAGTCTCACTTCTGATTCTTCTGAAAGTTTAGAAGAATTTACAGTAATTAAAAAAAATGTTTATTGATAGGGGATATCCCATAGACTTATTGGAGGAAATTATAGGTGAAGTTTGGGTTGGGAAGACAGGATAAATATGTACCCATTATAAAACATGGGGCGACAAGCACGGTTAACACAATGGAAAACAAAATGACTAGGGTATTAACACCAAATACAAATATGGTGTTGCATTATACAACTGATATTAAGGCTATTGAAAAGATTATCAATAAAAACTGGATGTTGTTACATGTTGATAGTAACATCTGTCATTTATTTAAATCTCCACCATTTTTCACATACAAAAACAGGCAGAATGTTAAGATGATGTTGGAAAGAAGTTGTACGAGCAGGGGTGTACCTATGACTAGAAAATGTCACCAATGTGCATATTGTTCCTATATGAATGTGAATTAGGACAATGGAGTTTTTAACATTATTAATCATTGGGACACAGTAAAATGTTTAAACTGTAGAGCAGAAAAAAATATTTATCTTGCTACTTGCTGCACATGTAGCGCATTTTATATAGGCAAGACTAAGAATAGTTTGAAACAACGAATGTAGCAGCATGTATATAGCATAAGAAAGGGGGACAATAGAAGTGCATTGGCAAGGCATGCTGCATGTTGTCAAAACTTCAATAAGTTTGTTTTTTTGATACTTGAACAAATTACAACAACACCATTTTCAGGAGACTGGGAGAACATTTTATTGCACAGGGAAAGGCTGTGGCAGATTAGGTTAGATGCAACTAACCCACCAGGGTTAAATGAACACATTTCAATTTCAAGTGAATTGAAAAAACGTTCACTTATATTTTAAAGTATATGAAGCATCTATTATATTCAGTACTATAGCTGTAACATCTAGTTACTGTTGCTTTATTTCTGTTTGCTATGTTTAATTGGTTGATTGGTTCTATTGAAGGTTTCAAATGGGTGTGTCTTTGTATTGTATTTAAAATGTTTTACTTCACTATTTGTCTTGGTTCTGAGGATGTCTTAATGTAGACGAAAGTGCTTAACCAAGTGGATTTGTTACTTAACCAAGTGGATTTGTTACTTTCAAGATTTTTAGATTAAAACTGTGTTTTAGCCTTCTGGCTGGCTTTGTCATCTTTATTATTAAAATGTACCACTTATATAAGGTAAGACAGGATGTCAGTGATGAGCTGAAACTACCCCCACTGCTATCAATGGCTATACAGAAAGTCTAAAAAGTGCTCTGCAGAGAGACAGCCACAATTTCAGTTGAGTTAATATTCAGTGAAAAACACAAATAAATAAATTAAACACAGTTCTATATGCAAAAGAGAAGATAAAAGTGTACTTAAATTCACTTATACGCCCAGCTGATTTCAGGTAAATGTTAACCGGCCAAAGCTCTGATATTAAGCAGAGATAACTCAAAATGTACCACTTATATAATGTAAGACAGGATGTCAGTGATGAGCTGAAACTAACCCCCCCCACTGCTATCAATGGCTACACATAAATTCTAAAAAGTACTCTGTAGAGAGACAGCCACAACTTCAGTTGAGTTAATATTCAGTGAAAAACACAAATAAATAAATTAAACACAGTTCTATATGCAAAAGAGAAGATAAAAGCGTACTTAAATTCACTTATACGTCCAGCTGATTTATAGGTTCATAGGTTCATAGGTTTATACTAGGCTATCTGCCCTAAGGCATTTATAAGCCTAGCCCAAATTATTGTGGCTTACGCCACCCCTTATATGAAAAAATACTGTGCCCATTAGTTTGTTGTGCCTCTGTCCAGCAGTGACACAGAGATGATTCCTGGGGTAAACCTACGATCTCCCATCCACAGGTCTAGATTTCTCTTGAACAGAGTCAGCGAGGTGCTCTGCCTCACATGGACCTGGATTTTATTCCACAGCATAGGGAGTCTCTGAGTGATAAATCTATCCCTCCAGCACGTCCTATTTATATCCGTGCTAAGGTTTAAGTCGCTTGCTCTAGTGGTTTTGGTGGATTTGGATTTTTTGAGGTGGAGCATGTCCATTAATTCCGGGTTGGACATGGCCTTGTATGTCAGGCACATGTCACCTCTGAGCAGACGGTATGCGACTGAATAGAGCTGGAGTTTCTTCAATCTGGCAGCATATGACAGATTTTGGAGTCCCTTTATCCTTTTGGTGAGGAACTTTTGGGGTCTCTCCAATTGATACATCCCGAATGGGGCATTGTACTCGATCATTGGTCTGATAAGTGAAGAGTACAGGGGAACAATGACCTCACTAGATCTGGATGTGAATCCCTTCATGATCAGGTGGGCAATGTAGAAGGTCTTTCTAACCACTTTAGCAATGTGAGTGTCAAAAGAAAGGCCACTGTCAACCTGGGTCCCCAGGTCCCTGATAACCTCTTCTGTGCTTAGTGGATTGCCACCTATATGGTAGCTTGGGGTTACCTTGTTTTTCCCGAAGGGTATGACTATACATTTTTTGGCGTTTAACTTCAGGCCATGGCTCTGGCACCAGCTATCTGTTTCCGTGAGTCCTTCTGAAGGATATCCGTGTCCGATGCACTTTCCACTATGGCCCAGTTTGCAGTCGTCTGCAAACTTTGTCAGCCAAAGTCCTCCCATGTTGGCCTGTACTTCTGAGAAGTAGATGCCAAACAATAGGGTCCAAGGACCGACCCCTGTGGGACACCACTTGTGACCGGCTTGGAGTCTGACACAGCGCCAGCAACTCTAACCCTGTGGGTTCTGTCCTTAAGCCAGTTTGCAACCCATCTTGTGACATATGGGTTTACATTTAAGCTGGTAGTTTTTCTACAATACCCGAGTGGGGTATTGTGTCGAAGCCTTGCAAGGTCAAGGTAGGCTGTATGGACTGCCTTTCCTCATCAATGGCCTTGGTGACTGTTTCAAGAAGTCAACCAAGTTCAAAAGGCATGATCTTCCCTTGACAAAGCCAAACTGGGTCGGGTCCAATGTCTGCAAGTCCCTATATCTTTGTTTATGAGCTCCATTATGATCCTCTCCATAGCTTTGCAGACTAGACTTGTTAAGCTTATGGGCGGTAATTACCAGGGTCCGTAGAGGCACCGCCTTTGTGGAGTGGGACCACAGTTGCCGTCGCCACTCCTTGGGCACGTATCCTGTGGTAAGGCTGAGATTAAACAGCTGCCTTATGTGCGGGTTTAATTCCTCATTTAGCTCGTGTAGCACACAGCCGGGACACCATCCGGTCCCATTGATGCTGTGTTTTTAGCTTTAGAGAGCAGCTTTCACCTGTGCATTTGAGATGTCCGGGAGGCTACACTCGGCTGGGATAGTTATCTCTCCTTTAGGGGAGAGGGGTGAAGTTTGCACTGAACCTGTCTGCCAGTATGTTGGCAATGTCTGTGGGTTCAGTGATTTTTGTATCATTTTGGACTAATTCTGAGCATATCTGGGAGTTTCCACCCAGGTTCCTAACATAGCTGAAAAAGGCCTTATGATTGTCCTTTGAATCCATGGCAATTTTTCTCTCAAAATTGGCCTTAGTTGATTTTATGAGTGCTCGTATTTTTTACTAATAATGATCAGGGTGACTTCCCTTTTATGGATTTTGTTCTATCATGTAATAGCTTTCTCCTCTTATTGTAAAGTTTGTTAATGGCTGGGGTCCACCAGACTGGACGTTTGCCCTTTGTGGAAAGAGTCTTGGTTTTATTTGGGATTGCCTGATCCATGCAGTCCTGGAGGTGTTCATAGAAGGCATTTGTAAGGGCTTCCGCAGCTTGGGTTGTGGTTTCCTCTGGCTCAGGGGCCTTGAAGGATACCACACCAGTCTTGAGTAGTGTGAAGTTTGCTTTAGAGAAGTTCTTCACTATGGTCTTTTGCTTGGGGTGGGGGCTGTGGATTTCCAGTGAGATTAGTTTATGATCAGATCTCACCAATGAGGGATATACTTCGGTGTGGAGCATTTTGTCCCCATGTTTGTGACAATGAGATCTAGTATATTTTCTCCTCTCGTGGGAACAGTGACTAGCTGTTCCATGGCATTTGAATTTATGAACTCCAGGAACCGTTGGGCTAGAAAGTTAGGGCTTGAGTAATGTTCTCAGTCTATATTCGGTAGTTGAAGTCACCCAATATGATGGTGTTTGGAGATACATTTATACCCTCCAGTGTCTTCAGGAAGGCTGTGTGGGGTTCCTGAGTTTGAGAGGGTGGCCTGTAGCATGCTACAATTTGTAGAGCAGTTTTGCCTATGGTTAGTTGCACCTGGATGGTTTCCGAAGCTTATGCATTGCCACCAACCTGGAGGTGTGAGTATCCTTTATGAATATGGATACACCCTCCTTTTGTGGTGTGGTCCGGGTTTTGGGGCGGAGCATGATATGAGGTAAAACCTAATAGTGCCGGGTGCTCTCAGGAGCCTTGAACCAGGTTTCAGTTACAGCACAGACATCGATGTTCTCCATACTGAGAAGGGCCTCGAGTGCGTGCATTTTGAGATTTAGACTTCTGGCATTGAGCAGCATTACCCTCAGTTTCTTCCCATTTTTGTTTTCTAGGGTGGTAGGTTTAGAATATGTGCCTTGCCTAAAAAGGCACTATGGGGTGGCAAGAGCCTTAGCCAATATCCGGAATCCCAGGGGTGACAGGTGCAAGCCGTCCCTTGCGAAGCAGCGTGGCTTGTCAAGCATGTCATCCCAGGCAGACAGACACTGGATCCCCTTTGAATGACACCAGACATTAAGCCAATTGTTAAAGCTGATCATCTTGTCTCTATATTGTGGCATCATTCTTGGTGAAGGAAGGATACTGCTCAGGGTTAGGGTCATACCTGCCTGGGCTACATAATCAGAGAGCTCCTCTATGTCTCTTTTCATGTAGTCCAGGGAGGTACGTCTCAGGTCGTTCACACCAGCATGGACAATGACTGTGTCATATTTGTACTTGCCATGGAGTGACCCGAGTGCTTGTATTATGTGGCGGATTCTAGCGCCCGTTAGCCGGCCAAAGCTCTGATATTAAGCAGAGATATCTCAAAATGTACCACTTATATAAGGCAAGACAGGATGTCAGTGATGAACTGAAACTACCCCCACTGCTATCAATGGCTACACAGAAATTCTAAAAAGTACTCTGTAGAGAGACAGTCACAACTTCAGTTGAGTTAATATTCAGTGAAAAACACAAATAAATAAATTAAACACAGTTCTATATGCAAAAGAGAAGATAAAAGTGTACTTAAATTCACTTATACGCCCAGCTGATTTCAGGTAAATGTTAACCGGCCAAAGCTCTGATATTAAGCAGAGATAACTCAAAATGTACCACTTATATAATGTAAGACAGGATATCAGTGATGAGCCGAAACTAACCCCCCCACTGCTATCAATGGCTACACAGAAATTCTAAAAAGTACTCTGTAGAGAGACAGCCACAACTTCAGTTGAGTTAATATTCAGTGAAAAACACAAATAAATAAATTAAATACAGTACTATATGCAAAAGAGCAGATAAAAGCGTACTTAAATTCACTTATACGTCCAGCTGATTTCAGGTAGATGTTAGCTGGCCAAAGCTCTGATATTAAGCAGAGATATCTCAAAATGTACCACTTATAAAAGGCAAGACAGGATGTCAGTGATGAACTGAAACTACCCCCACTGCTATCAATGGCTACACAGAAATTCTAAAAAGTACTCTGTAGAGAGACAGTTACAACTTCAGTTGAGTTAATATTCAGTGAGAAAAACACAAATAAATAAATTAAATACAGTACTATATGCAAAAGTGCAGATAAAAGTGTACTTAAATTCACTTATACGTCCAGCTGATTTCAGGTAGATGTTAGCCAGCCAAAGCTCTGATATTAAGCAGAGATATCTCAAAATGTACCACTTATATAAGGCAAGACAGGATGTCAGTGATGAACTGAAACTACCCCACTGCTATCAATGGCTACACAGAAATTCTAAAAAGTACTCTGTAGAGAGACAGTCACAACTTCAGTTGAGTTAATATTCAGTGAAAAACACAAATAAATAAATTAAATACAGTACTATATGCAAAAGAGCAGATAAAAGTGTACTTAAATTCACTTATACTTCCAGCTGATTTCAGGTAGATGTTAGCCAGCCAAAGCTCTGATATTAAGCAGAGATAACTCAAAATGTACCACTTATATAAGACAAGACAGGATGTCGGGAAGTCACATTTCTTTTAATGGGAATCAACCTGCAGTTGGTGAGCTTATTCAGTAATTATCTGCTTTGACAGGTTCCAGGAGGATGCACATTTTATGTGTGTATTTATTTATTTTTACTTTTTTTTACCTTCCACCAGTAAAGTCTGACTGGAAGAGAAGACAATTTTTTCAGAGGAGGCCCAGGGAGAAATGTTCCCCCATAGTAGTGATAATTTTAGTACAGTTTGACTTACACAGATAAATAATGAATGTCCTTAAAATACTTTAATGATTTGAAGAAAAAGAAACAGTTCCAGCCAAATGAATACAATATTCTATCTGGGGCAGAAGAAACAATAGTTATGTACCTACCACAATGCTAGAAACTTGTCCCTCTCCATCTGTATTGACAGTTGCGTTATCCGCCTTGAGGCAGATCTGAACCAACAAACTTTTCAGAGATTTTCCAGGACTGGAGCTCCTCTCTCACATATTACCCTATATGTTAGTAATATTACCTCAGCTCATGCTTGCCGTAACACAAATTGGAACACCCTGGAAAGGGAACCCAAACAAGGAATAAACAGTGGAAAATAGATGTGCTGCATGAAGGCTTCAGCCTTGGTCCATTATGATCCTTCAGGAAAAAAAAAGTTATCATGCCAGTTTGGAAGGTGGAAAGGAGGGAGGGATGTTAAGATAGACTAAGAGGAACAGCAGGGATCTATCGTTACATACAGCACATAACTTTCATATCCTGTGTTTTCTCCTCCATCTGTCGTGACAGTTAGGATAATTTCCCCAGTTACCAAGAACCCTGGGTGGCATCATGGCAGGATGCATTTGAATATGGTGAAACCAAAGGTTGCTTTAAATGTAAAAATGAGATGCAGTCTATAATGCATGACAAGGGTGTACATATTAGATGAAGTTGCTGCAGCACAAATATCTTCCAGCAATGAATGTTTGAAAAAGGCAGTGGAAGATGAAACAGATCGAGTAGAGCATGCCCTTAGTTTGGTTGAGAGAGGTAAATCCTTTGAGTTATAAACAAAGCAAAGGCAATCTGAGAACCATCTAGACAAGCTGACAGTACAAGATTTGAATCCCTTTTGGTTTTAGCATAAGATACAAATAACTGATCGTCTTTATGTAATGACTTTGTTGGTGCGAATAAAGTTTGAGTTGAATGTGAACACCTAAGGTATGCAAAATGTATTCTCCTTTGTTAGAATAATTAGGGGTAAAAACAAGCAAATATATAGCTTTGTTGTAGGCTGACTTTATGGTTACTGTAGTCATCCACCTAGGATTAGGTTTGAGAGAGACTATGAAATACCAAATAAGGATGTTTGCACAACAATGTCTAAAGTTTATAGAAAGTTGTCTAAATGAAATTATGGCCACCAAAAACAAGGCTTACCAAGAAAGAAACTTTAATTTAACAGTAGAGGCAGTCTCAAATGGAGACTTGCAACATCATGGTAGTCTCCTAAGGAGGAAATGGATCTTTGACAAGAGGTGTCAGTAGGGAAGTGCCCTCTAGGAAAGGTTTACAAACTTTCAGAGATGTAATGAACAAATCATTTGTTCCCATGTGAAAGTTGATAGTAGTTTCTAACTGCACCTTAACAGTAGAATAGTGAACAGTAAAGTGAAAAAGGCCTGTCAAGAAATCCAAAATGGAAGGAATGATGGGACCATGAAAGGGGTTAAACCCATTCTCCACTGCCTACTGAAGACTTTTCCATTTGCTCTTGTATTTTTTTTGTAAAGGAAAGTTCCTTAGAGACTATTAGAATGCATAGCACTCTAGATGGTAGTGAAGGGTCCTTGGCCATTATTGAAATTTGAGAAACCATGGAGCTATTTTGTGGAATTTGATATCTAGGTAATGATTGCTAGATGGGTGGGATAGGAGATCTAGAATGGGACCCAGAACCCAAATAAAAGATGAGGCCATTGGTAACAGAACCAGACTTGGGGTCAGAGTGGGGTAATGAGCATTGCTTTACCTTTCCACATGGAAGCTTTCTGCAGGAGGTATCAGGCGGAAGTGCAATCTATTTAATTAACACTCTGAATTGCAATTACACAAGGGTGATAGAGAAAATATAGTTTGTATGAAAATTGTAAGACTGCAACATTCCAGAGGATTTCCCTTACTCTGTGATATAATAATCGCACAGTTACAGTGGAAATGGTGGGTAAGCATATAGGGGATCAGGTGGTCAAGTATGGACAAGAGTATTCCTTGGTGACTATCCCTACTGAGGGATGAGGGCAAAATAGCTGCTGCACTTCAAATTGATGGAAGATGCAAATAGGTTGGTACAAGGCTGGCTGCAGTGACTGAAGAATTTCAGTGGCACAGTATCATTGAGGAACCACTCATGAGGCATGAGAATGCAGTGACTTAGCTTGTCCACTAGAATATTGGTCCAATCTGGTACATGCATTGCTGTGAGAAAGTGTTGAATACAGTCCCCATTGTCATACTCTCATGGCCTTTTAACATAGTGCCCCCCCCCAACATTTGTTGTTATATCAGACCACAGAAGAGCTGTCTATCTGGATAGAAATCATACCATAATAATATTTTTTTTATTTGGGAAGGGGAAGCCAATGAGCTCGAACAATTTGTAGAATTTCTGAATAATAGTACAGGTTTTTTGAGATTTTCCATGCATGCATCTCCAAATACAATTGAATTTTCGGATATTGCTTTGTGGTATGATGACACTAATTTACATACATTTGTTTATAAAAAGAACGTGCATAACAGCAAATATTTACATAGAAGGAGTATGCATGCACCTTATGTGTTTAAAGGAATTGTTAAGGGACAAATGACACGAATAAGTAGATTGAATACTGATTTAGCCACTTGTATCCAGCAGATGGAAGTAACGCAAGAATTCATTGGGTATAAGGCTACTAACTAATATTAAACAGAATCTTATTACATCAAGAAATTCTGTAACTAGGCCTTACTTTGGAGATGATTCTACAATAATGTATCCAGTGAACACCTTGAAGGCCGATAATATTATATGGTATATTACCACATATAGTAGGTGGAGTGAAGGCATAGAGAAAATTATATCTGATAATTGGGGTATTTTGGCAACTATGCCATGCCTGAGCTACATAGGATTGTCACTGATAGACCAGTGTTTACCTATCAAAATTGTTCCAACCTCAAACAACGGTTGTCTTATAAAGATCTTCATGGTAATACAAAATTGGTACATTCCCATGTTATTGTTGTTGTAGTTTTATTGAACAGAATCCATCCTTCATACACCCCTTAACAAATAAAACATATACTTTTAAATGTTTTGCAACTTGCAATACCAGCTATGTGATGTATCTTGCTACTAGTAAAACATGTACTAGTTTTTATGTTGGGAAGTCTATAAGAAGGTTGAAAGACAGAATCATTGAACACAATTCGGATATTAGACGGACAATAATAAATTCCTTGGCTAAACACATTGAGGAAGCTGGTCCATCATATACTTTTGTTTTTAGGGTTATAGATACTATTTTATTTATTGACATTTGTTTACTGGGAAAGTCCACTGGGCCTTAAAGAGCCCATTTTCAGTGGAGACCCGGGGGAAAAAAGCCCCCAATACAAAGAAAAATTGCATAACAATATAACAATAATATAACATATGAAATATGAAAAGCAAAAAACAAAAACGACATCACAAGAGTTTCCATGCATATTTATAAGGTATAATGAATATAATCCACAAAAAATAAAAGAAACCCAAAGTAACCGTGAGAGAAAATTAAGAATGAGTAAAATACACCAAAGTAGAACAGATAAGTGGTACATGATTTGTGCCTCTAGTAAATAAATTGTGGAAGTAAAGAAATAAGAGCAGAGAGACTACAGATTTACAGTGGCACTTTAGAGTATTGACAAGGCACTTAAAGTTAGTAGTAGGAGGGAAACTGGTTAATACAGTTAAAACAAATAGTGTAAAAGATAGAATGGCTAAATATATTAGATAGCGAAGATGCAATACAGGGTAATTAGGGAGATTGTGAGGCTTGAAAGCAAGGCTGAGATTGATACAGAGGGAAGTCAGGTAACTGCATCATTGGTAATGGTAGGTGCATTAGTGCAGTTACATATCCAGTTAGAAAGGAGATGATTATGAAGGGCAAATTTGAAGTTTGAGGGATGTTGTTCACTACGTATAGAGGAAGGGAGGTTATTCCATAGTCTGGCAATGGTCCAGGAGTATAGGAATTTTCCTGCAGGTAGATTTGGTTTATGGATTTGGAGTAAGTGTTGGTGGTCAGATCGAAGGGACCAACGAGGAAAGTAAAGGGCAAGTAGGGAACTGAGTGCAGTACAATATTATGGTTTTTGGATGAGTTTATGTGAGGTGGTCAGCCGAATAAGTAATAGAAAGTGAGGGAATTCTAGCCATTGTAGTTTCCTTAGGGCAAAGCAATGATGAGAAGAGTGGCAACTACCTGTAGTGAATTTGGCAATCTTATTGTAACAGGATTCTAGCTTTAGTTTCAGGGAAGACTGTAGGTTAGTTAACAATGGTGCATCGTAGGTTAGAGATGGTAGAAGACAGGTGAAGGCAAGAGCTTGTTTAGTTGGTAAGGAGAGAAACCTGTTATGCCTGTAAAGTAGCCATAGTTATTTGTGTGTATTATTGATTTTGGATTGAACGTGCAGATCAAACTTCAGGTTATCTTCTATTATGACACCTAGTAATTTGGTATTGGTTACTAATTCAATTATAGTAGAGTTTAGAGATATTATATTGAAACCTTCTCTATTGAGAATAGTATTCCTTTTGGGGGTGAACAGCATAAGCTTAGTTTTTTTGGCATTAAGAGAAAGGTGTTTTTTGTGCAGCCAGGATTCTACTATAGAAAATACTGTTTGGGTGATTTGTCATAGAGAATTTGGGTTGGGAGCAGAGCAGACTATAGCTGAGTTATCTGCATACTGGACTAGGGAGGAGTTTGGAATATCTTTGTGAAGATTACTTATGAAAATATTAAACAGAAGAGGTCCTAAAATTGAGCCCTGTGGGATGTCTGTAGGGTTGTGAAGGTAGGGAGAAATAGAGTTGTGCCATCTGACAATGTGTCACCTGTCAGAGAGATAGCTCTTGAACCAATTAAGTGATTGAGAAGAAAGTCCTATGAATGAGAGTTGTGTCAGGAGAATGGTATGGAAGATAACATTGAATGCTTTGGAAAGATCCAAAAAGAGAGCTGATACTATAAGGCCTGAGTCATGAGCTTTATTGATAATATCTAGGAAGGATATCAGAGCAGTAGTTGTGCTATGCCCTGGCTGAAAATCATGTTGGGTGGGGGAGAGGATGTTATTTAGATGGGAATGGGTAACTTGTTTTTGGATGCATTTTTCTAGTATTTCTGAAATAGGGGACAGAATAGTGATGGGTCGAAAATTTGAGATATTGGAGGATGGGCCAACTTTATGTAGTGGGAGGATTATAGCTTTTTTCCAAAGACCAGGGACATAGGAATCTTGGATAGAACTGTTGATAAGAATGCTTATAGGGTAGGCTACTGAGTCAGTGGCTATCTTAAAAAATTTGGCAGGAATATTACCAACAGAATTAGAATATGGCTTTAGATTCTGAAGGAGTTTTTTTTTTGTAGGATGTGGATATGGGGGAGAGACTGAATTCTAAATTGCGAGGTTCCTTGACAGATTTTTGGGTTGGGGGTATAAAGGTTGGTGAGAGTGTGCAGTGAAGGAGAGGGGGTGAATGGTAGTGCCGAGGAGAAGGAGGAATTAAGGTTGGCTATGGTATCAATGAAGTAGGAATTGAATTTAGAGGTGATAAGGTCAGGAGTTATGTTAGGGTATGGACAGGGATTATATTTGGTGCCTGGGTGGAGTAGATTATTAATAGACCACCAGAAAAGTTTTGGGTTAGTTTTTCTATTTGTTTGCAAGTTCCAGAAGTATTGTTGCATGTCTTTACAGATACGTTTTTTGGCTTGGTTTCGAAGCTGTTTATAATGAATGAGGTCGGGTGAATTTTTGGATTTGAGCCAGCATTTCCAGGCTTTGTCCCTATTTTTCATAATTTCTTTAGTAGATTTAGATAACCATGGGATATGGTTAGATTTGATTATCTTGGATCTGGTAGGAGCTAACTGTGAAGGATGTTTACATAGGAGTTGTTGAAGTAAAGGAGCGCATCATTTAGAGGGAGAGTTTTGAGACAGTTCCAATTGTAGCTACTCTGAATGCTGTTAAAGGTCTTAGGACAAAATTTAGATAAGTCTTGAATTACCCTAATGTTATGGACTTTTGATATGGAAGAACAGTTTCAAATAGCAAAGGCTGGGAGATGGTCACTAAGGGAGTTTGACAGAGTGCCATATGTCGGGTATTTGGAAGGATCTGAGACCAAGATCTAGTCTAGAATCAAGCCTTTGTTGATTTTGAAGTTAAACCTAGTGTTAGAGTTAATTAATTGTGTAAAATGACATAAATTTATATTAGAGCGGGGTTGAATGGAAGAAGTTGAGGTCCAATCAGTGTTCATGTCACCTAAGATAATAGTTTCATTTTTGATAGTAGAGGAAACCCAAGATAGTATATCTTTTAAAATGGGGATATTATTTCCTGGGGGAATATATATATGGCTGTTATACAGAGTTTTTTTTTTTTTTACAGTTGTTGATGTCTAGGAAGGAGATTAGGATATTTGTGTTTTGGAATTGTGGAATGGGATCAGTGAATGGGGAAATATTGAGATTTTTGGAATAAATAAGGGCAACACCACCCCCTCTTTTATGTTGTCTATCTGCTCTAATTACATTGAAATTAAGGGGGAGAAATTCCGAGTCCTGTATTGAAGGTTTTAACTAGATCTCAGTAGCAGCTAGGATTTGAGTTCTGGTTTAAGCCAGGCATGGAACTCAGAGGTTTTGTTACAGATACTTTGAAAGTTAGAGTGGTTAAGTGGAGATGTTTAGAGGATTTAGGGGAGTAGCATGGTTAAGATGAAAGTGTAGTTTGGGGGCCTGGGTTGGGATGAATATCACCAGAGAGTAATAGGGAAGAGTAGAAGGACTGCAGATTGTGGTTAGGTCTAGTAGTTCAGACAGAGAGGAGAAGGAAATATTTGGGATAATTTCATTGAAGTAGTATATATTTTCTAAAGAGAAAAGGAGTTGAGTTGTGGATGCTAGGGCTGATACCAGAATAAGAGACAGCATTATAGTCTGTTTGTGGAGTTGTATAGTTGAGATAGGTAGGTAGAACATAAGGATTTAAAATGTAAGGTTTGAGAGTAGAGGAAGAGTGACAATTAATGGAAGGAGACTGTAAATAGTAATAAAGGTATTAGGAGAGGTGATATAAATAATAAACTTGAGGTTAGGAAATGCAAGTGGATATTGCAACTTCAGGCTGATTTGTTACTGTGTATTAATCAAACTGTTATGTTAAAACCCATTCTCAGGTTTAAACAGGCATGTCTCAAGTAGTTTATGTGCTATACCTTTAATAATGAATTATTGTTTTCTTTGTTTTAATTGATTATGAGAGAGTTTTATTGGCTCCATGTTTTTAATGTTGGCATATAAATGTGGAAGAAATCTGATGTTTTTAGCATGGAGGAAGGGTTGTTTACCTGAAAGCTTTGCGCATTAAAAGTGCTTATTTGTACGTTGTTGTGTTCCTTTTCTTTTTGATTAGTTACTGTTTTATGAGTATGGCTTTACTTTGACTCTGTTTTTTTTATTTTTTTGCATCAGACCACAGAAGAGTTGTCTATCTGGATAGAATTCATACCATAATAAAGGAAATCCTAAAGTGTCTGCAATGCTAGGAGAAAAGACCTCGTCTCCAGAATGCTGATGTGAAGATGGGCTTTCCAACCATCCCACATTCCTTGAACCATCTTCTCATCTAAATGCCCCCACCCTAATGAGAAGGTATCCATAGCCACTGTGGCCATAGAAAGAGGAAGGATAAGCAGATGTCCATATGCTACCAGAGGTGAATTTATACACCAGTAGAGGTGATGATGGCAGAGGGTGGATAGCCTGATTGGATGGTGAAGAGACTGTGTAAGCAGGGGCTGCTGGACCAAAAGAGTCCACTGCAGAACTCTCATGAAGGATCTTGCATGAAGGACCAGTGTTATGGAATCTGCCATGGAGCCTAATAATGGAAGAATTAGAGATACTGGTAGATTTGGAGGAGTGATGACATCTTGTGCCTGCAAATGAGGGGAAGTCAGCCTTGACAATGATAGTTCTCCAATTTGTGGTGCTGTGTCTGGATAGTAATACATAAAGTCCAAGGAATGAGTGGGGTGTAAGGATGACTTTTCCTAATTTACAGAAATTCCCAAAAATTAACACAGTTGAAGAAAATAATGTCATGCTATGATTAAGGATTCTTTTGTTTTAGCAGGGTGAAGCCAGTTGTCTAAGTACAGAACATCAGGAACCCATGCAGCTGGAGGTATGCTGCCACCACTGCTTTGCATTTGATGAACACCTGTGGGTCTGCTGTGAGACCAAATGCCAGGGCCCTGAACTGACAGCAACCAACTCCCAGCCACAAGTGCAGGTACCTTCCTGACTGCCTTGCTGTTTTCACATGATGATAGACATCCTGAAACTATGTATAGTGCATCTAGACTCCTTCTCCAGAAAAGGAAGAATGGACTGCACTGCGACCATCTAGAACTTTATCTTCTTCATGCACATGTTCAGTTTGCAGATGTCCAAAATAGGTTTGAGGTCCTTGTTATTTTTCAGAGTTAAAAATAATCTTGAGTAGACTTCCGATCCTTTATGGTCTGTCTCTTTTTAATTTCTCCAAGTCTTTTGGGCTTCTAATACCATGAAAGGAATGGACCTCATTCCTGTGTCAAAGTACAATTAAAGTTCATGAAATTAGTATTGTTTCAATCTTTGTCAGCCAGAAGTGCTCTTCGCAGTACCCGCAATGTGCCCTGTAACGATTCCTTCTGCAATTTGTATGGAGTTCATGTATTGGTAACATATCTAAATACGATTGTAGATTACTTTTTATAAGACCCATTGCTCCTACTACTATTGGAACTGTCTGGGTATCTTTCTTCCACATTGCTATTGTTTCTGCTTGCAAATCTTGATATTTTATGACTTTGTGTCTCTCTGTACGCAAGACACTGTTGTCACTGGGTGTAGCAATTTCAATGATCAATGCTACCTTTGTCTTCTTTTCATGGACCGCTATATCTGTTTTTCTTGTATCTATCTTTTGAGCTGTTGGTAATAAATGATCCCATGCGATGCAGACCATCATTTTCTATGATGCTTTGTGGCTCATGTTTCCAGTGTTTTTCAGCTACTTCAATATTATGTTTGTATAATCTCCAGTGCAACAGTCTTGCCACATTATGTCTTTCAGTATACAATCCTTCTGCTATTAGTATGTCACAACCAGTAACAATGTGTGCAACTGTTTCCAATTCTGTTTTACAAAACCTATATTTGTCTGTTTCTCCCAAATGTTCAATGGATTTTGTAAACAAATGTGTACGTAGCCCACTATCTTGGGCCGCCAATATTAACCTTTCATCTTTTGGTTTAAATTTGCCTCTCCTCAATCATTCCTGCATTTGATCCTGATCAACATGAGGTTCTTCCAAAAGAAAGAAACTATATTTATGAATTTTCCCCATTTCTTGCCCCCTCATCTGATCCTTTACCATATATTCTTTTTTTTGTTTTTATTTTGGCACATTCAGTTGCTGCCTGATTTTTATCTACTTCTGGTTTGATTTCCATTCCTGCTTGATGCAGATATGCTTCTGCTAGACTAAGCAGGGAAGTCATCTTAGATTTATTCGCCTCATGTTTCAAAACTTTCACTGTTTGGGTCTTGTGAGGTCAGCATATATGTGTGCAGTCTCATGATTGCAGATCTGTACATGTAATCAGTTTCAAGGAGGCCCATACTTCTTTCGGAATGGTGAATATATAATCTTGGTATGCACTGATTTTTATAAATCATTTGGTGATTATGAAGCATCCTTCTTGTTTTCCTGTCTAATCTATCAAACACGTTTTAGGGCCAGTCAATCACGCCAAAACTGTAAATTAGGACAGGAAGAGCAAATTGGTTTATAGCTTGAATTTTGTTCCAAGATGTCAATGCTGTTTTCAGGATTAATTTAAATCTTCTAAAATATTTCTTCCCAAAATGTATTCGCATTTGTTCATGTTTTATTGTTTATCCTTCATCAATTCCCAAATATTTATACCCTCTGTCTTGCTCAATATCTTTTATATCACATTCCTGTCCCAGACTGATATTTTCTTGGTGCTGCAGTTTTCCTGCTTTAAAGGTTGCTTTTGCACATTTATCAAGGCCAAATGACATTCTTATATCATCTGAAAAAGTTTTGACTACTTGTAGTTGTGCTTTCAGTTTCTCATCTGATGAGGTATATGGTTTTAAATCATTGACAAAGAGAAGATCTTTATACTTTGTTATTTTTAGGAGCCAAATTATAGCCATGGCCTAATCTGTTAAGTAGACAGCTTAATCAGTTAAGGGCAAGACAGAATAGCAGCGGTGACAGGGAGTCACCCTGGAATATCCCCCTTTAAATTTTTATCCCTGAAATCATAATTTGCCCTTTATCATGGCTTAATTGTAAAGCAGGAAACCCTGTCATGCAAATACATTACTACATGCCTCCAGCTGTCATCCAAAACGTATTGCGGCCAACATCCCCAAGTCACAATTTATGAGAATACACAGAATCTGCTCTAGTACTGAAGACTATAAACATTGTAATCAAGATTTAGTGAGCTGCTTTAGGGAACATGGATATTCTGTGACTAAGGTTAGGCAGACCAGTAGGGAGGTTCAACTACTTTCCAGAAATGATTTACTCAAATATAAGAAACATCAATCTCAGGAGGGACAATAAAATTAGGTTTATCACTATTTATTGTAGAAATACCCATGAATTCTTAGATATAGTGCAACAGCACTGGGATATTCTTTTGACCGATGATAAATTATGGGATTTATTAGGGAACAAATGCTTATTCCCCTTCCGTAGTGGTAAAACTTTGGGGAGTCATTTTAGCCACTATAAACATTTCATGCCCATGGAATGTTCTGTACAGGCTACACTGGATGGTACACAAGTTGTGGGGTGCTATTCTTGTGGACACTTCTTTCTGCAAATATATTTTTCAGACCAAAGAGTTTTCAAGTGAAAACACCTCTAAAGTTTTTTTTTCATTAATGTTTTTGGTAATTGCAATAGTGATTGGGCCATCTACTTTGCAGCCTGTTCATGTTCAGCTTTTTATGTTGGCCAAACCTCTAGACCCTTTAAACTTTGTATTTCAGAACATCTCAGTAACATCAGGAATAAACATTTGACCAATGCTTTATATAAACACTATATTTCCCATAAGACAGCAACTTTTAAATGTATTATTATTATTGATAGAATTTTGGGACATAGGTCCCTGAAAACAGGTTGACATAAATTGTTAAACAGAAAAGAAAAATCTTGGATTGTGAAACTGGGTGGATTATTTCCACCTGGCTTAAATGAACATTTATAACTGTTTAATTTATGATCAATTATTGCATTATACTTTGTATATAATGTGGTGGTTGAACTGTCTGTTTTATACATTGAAAAAGGCCATTGGGCCGAAACTGGTCTGTTTTTTGTGTTTATACACACATACAATATTTTTCTATCCAGTTGGGTGCTGGCTTTTTGTTATTGCTAGTTACATTTTTTTGAGCCTGAGCACCTGCTGTCCTTGCAAAGGTCTTGGTTGCGGTAGTTTAATTGCCAAGTGGTCTGCCATTCTTTCATGGTCACTGTAATGTAGTTGATCAGTGTAAGGTATATCTTATACATTTTTAAGCACTCTTTTATCCATGAATTTGGGATACTATCAGATGCTTTTTTGTAATCAATCCATGACATACTTAGATTCTTTACTATTATTTATTATTCTTTTATTTAGCAACATATGATCTTTTGTCCCATATGACTTTCTTTTATTATGCTTTTGTTCTATTGCCATGATTGAGTTTTCTTCTAAATGACTGTAAACTCTGTCGGCATCCATTCCAGTGTACAGTTTATACATCGTCGGAAGGCAAGTTATTGGTCTATAGTTTTTAGGATAACTCGCAGGTTCACTTCTAAGTAGGAGCATTGTTTTTCCTGTTACTAACCAGGTTAGTGTCTATTCAGGGTGCGTATATAAATAGCTCTTACTTATGACTAAATCTTCAAGCAAAGATGTTAATACTTTTAGCCAAAAATTAGGTATTGCATCTGAGCCTGGGGGTTTCCAGTTGGAGACTTTTCTTAACTTTATCTCAATCTCTCTGGCCGTTACTTTATCCCATTTCATATCCTGTACCTTTCAATTTCTTATTCTTTCTTTTACGTCTATCAATTTAGCATCTTTGTTTTGTTCCACAGGCACTTCATAGATATTTCTCCAAAATTTATCTATTACTTCTTGTTTTGGTGGTCTTTCAAATCCTTTTACCTTGTTTCCCAGTTCTCTATAGAACTTTTAGGGTCATCAATAAATTGCTTATTTTGTACTTTTCCCTTATATTTATTTGTGTATCTTCTAAGTTTTTCTGCCTGTGCTGAAATTTTTAGTTTATTATTTGCAGTAGTGCAAGATAGATCCTGATCCATTATAATACTGCACATTGAGTTTATCACATCTATCTTTGAGTATCTCTGTTGATCTGTTCCCTCTTCTATACACTAACAGTGACACTTCTTGTCTTAATTGCTTTATAGTTTTCTCTATTTGATACTTCCTTTATAGTATTCGATTTCTCCCCTTTCTTTCTGTTACTAACCTGTATTATAGTGGTAGAATTTTTTCTCTTATTAATTTAGTTGCACAGTAATTATATCATGCTTACTTCTGTTATATCGCATGAATCTCTATGGACAAACTCAATTACTGTATTCATTTGTTTTAACAAACTTCCAACTTTTTAGGTTTTATTGGCCTTCTGCAGTCTATTTTTTCATTGATCTTAATATAGCTCTCTCTATTAAATTAAGCAACTCTTCTCAACTCATTTTCTTCTAAACTGAGGGCACATTTTTGTCCTCCCTTTCCTGCAGGCATTCTATAGAGAGTTCCATAGCACCTTCCTGTGGCACATTCTCTTCAATTTCATCCTCTGTCATCAGTTGTTCTGTCATATGGGAACTCACTGGCCTATCACTGTTCCTTCCTTTGGCGTCCTGTTTCACATGAAAATTTATAGTAGTTTCCTGTGGAAGGTTCCAAAATATCTTCATATGGCAACTGCTCAGTTGCTTCCCATTCCAGTGGTTTCTCCTTAATTTGGATGTCTATTGCTCTATCCTGCTGTGATGCTTTCTGAGTTAGATTTTCTGCACTGAATCCTTCACTTCGCAGCACTGAATCCTTCACTTCCTAAGTACTTCATAACCTCAGTTTCTAGTTCTTTAACTTTTTCCATTGCTAATCTTCTTTTCTACTTTTCCTCTTTGTCTTCTTATTTTTTGTTTTGTAAAGTTTTCAGTTTCCAGATTCCTTTGCATGTATTTCTCTCCAATTATCTTTGGTGCTGCTCTTTTTGTATTGATTAATTTTGCTTTCTCCATTGCAAAAATATTACACCATATTCATTATCTTTTTCTTTCCCATGTCCATATGTCTTCTTCAGATGCCTCCTGATCTTCCTGTTTCTCCTTACTTTAGGGACTCGTTTCATCATGCTGTGATGTAACATGTGTTAGACCTGCTACACCAAATCCTTCACTTCGCAGGAATTTCATAACTTCAGCTTCTATTTCTTTTAACTTCTACTGTACTAATCTTTCCTACATTCCCTCTTTGTGATTTTTTTTTATTGGGGAATTTTCCATATCTGGATGCCTTTGCCTGTATTTCTGTTTGAATATCTTTGGGGCTGCCTTTTTTGTATTGATTAATTTGGCTTTCGATTTTGCATAAATATTGCACCATATCAAATCTTTCTTTCTTTCCCATGTCCATATTTATTTATTTTTTTTTTACTTTTCAAAAATCTCTCGGTTTTGTTGTTTGCACTTCCTCAGATGCTTCTTTTTCCAAACAGATCAAAGTTTCTTGGTCTATATAATGTTTTTCATGGTCTGGTGGGACTGCTTGGATGTCACCCAAGAATTCTGTGTGATGGCTATCCAGTTTTTCAGGTAAAGGAAAACGCTTCCCCTGACTGCCTCCAGAGGAGAGCAGACTGACTATTTTTCAGGAACATTGAAAGAATTTATTGGAAAAAGGACCTCTAAACCCCTGACTTTGCATACACACTCTGCATCTAGGGTGGTGTCCATTGGAGTTTACCTGTCTGCCTGGAGACAGCCCTGTCAAAAGACGAGTCAGTGGCAAAATTATGGGGCTTTCTGAACCAGAGACATTTCCCTCCCCTCTGATTCCTGGAGAAAGATCTTTGAGGATTGGATAACTGAACTCTTACTACAGACAATGTTTTGCCCTCCTCACTCTTAGACAAAGTATCTTTTACCTTGGGTCCAAAAAGAGATGACCCATTGTAAGGGGCATTAAAGTTGTTCATGAAATCATATAGGTGCAGCCAAGTGTAACAGCATATTCTAAGGCCTGTACCTGCTGCTGTCAATACTACCATCTGCTGCATTGGAAACCAGATTCATAGTGACATTAGTAATTGACAACATGATAGCCAGCTCTGACTCTATGAACTTCCTAATCTACATTGTCTGAGGTCTCTTGAGGAAGTGTGAGAGTTCATTAGCTAACTCCCCCTGGAATCTGGTAATATGAAATGTGTAATTTAATGATCTTAGGGAAAAGGATCCCAAAGCATGTACACACTTCCCAAAATGATAACTCTAGACTCTCTGTTAGGTGGACAGACCATGGAGCACTTCTCACATATGTCTTTCTTAATGACTGCTTTCCACAAGAGGACCATTTTTTCCAATGTGTGCTATCCTTGGGAGGGACAGACTCCTTGACTGGTTCTGAGGGGTGGGTTCCATGACATGAGTATCCCACCAAGCCCTCTACAAAACCACATCAATAAATCTGTCAGCAAGAGAGACCACTCAGGAGAGTAGAAGGACCCACTCCAAAGGCTTCACAGAACATTTACTAATTAGTGGAATGGATATCAGTTGGCCAGCTTCCCCTTTGTTTTAACAGCTCTATTAACTCACCAAATGAGGTACCTTCAAGGGAAGATTTAGAGACCCTTCCCTTTCATCTAGGTTAGTGTCCTCAGTCTGTGCCCTTCAGTTGGGGAAGAGGATGAAGAGTCCGAAATGTCCTTGACTACTTGAATAAAGGATAGGGTTGAGTGTCCCTCTCTTCTGCCTTTCTCTGAAGCAGGCTGTCCATTGGAAAGATGATGAAATCCAAACATCGCAGATACAATGAGAAGCCTGGGTGGAGCCAAAGTGAGACAAATGTCCCCTTCCCAAGTGGATTACCAGGCAAGGATCTTTTTGAAACTGAGGATGGAGTGACCTCCGATCTGACACAGAATCCAAGACTGATGGATCAGATAATCAAACCTTCCAGAGCTAATGACCTGACTGGATCTGAGGCTGAGACTGGAGCCTGACTGTCACTGGTGAAATCACCCAGAGTCAATGAAGGACCTGAACCAGTCAGAGTTGATCCTGCCTCTGGCTCCTTGGAGTCAACCTCTCAGCTCTGGAACACCATTGACTCCGAAGACTTTAGATTCAAAAGGGTCAGAGAACTTGCTGACATTGAATACCCCAGGACTGTTGATGCAGACAGAGAGATGATCAGGGGAATCTCTATTCCTTAGATGCTGGATCTGACATAAGGACTGGAGAAGATGCAACTATAAGGGGAGTGGGTGGACCGACTCCCTCCATCAATGAGACAAGGAGGAGGAAATGGCTCCCATATCTGTCTGGGCTTTACAAAGACTGTCATCAACTTGTCCCATTTGATGCCCATGATGCTTCTGGAGGATCTAATGGACCATGTGGATGCACTGGTGTGTGCCTGGAGGTGAAAAGTCTACAGAGTTCCCTCTCTGAAGATCAAGACCCCAGAGATAAAATTCTTTTTGGGGTGCGATCTGAGATAATTGTCTCAGTGGTTCTCAAGAAATTAATAAGAGTCTGTGGCTAAGATGGATCTGAAAATGCAGGTAATGGGAAATGCTGTCCTTTCTCATAACCTCTTTCTCTAACATTCTTGCATTTTTTGTCTGTAGGTCTCTCCTTAGACTTTTCTTTTTCAGATAGTCAAGTTACCTGCTTCCTAGCACTTCTGGAAAGCTGAGGTGGGATAGCAATTTAGCAGAACAGCCATTCAGTTCTCTCTTAGAACCTGAAAGAATGCCTGTAAGAATTAGCTTGTTTCCTCTATCCAGCAAGGCTGACTGGGGAAAGGCAGATGTCATAATTGGCATTTAAATGGTCAGGCCCTAGGCAGTATACACACTATGACTGTAGAAACCTGGGATGGGATCTTATTCCTGGACTTTTTAAAAGCCTTTTCAGACAATGAGCATACAGAGAGAAAAGTTAACAAGCAAACTTAGTTAGGTCCCGGAAGAGAGAGAATATTTTTTTAACAATGTAAAAGGATGTTAGACTAGAAAGAAAAAACCCTGACTACAGGAAAGGATAAGAAATATTAGGAAAATTCACTTATCTGACTGATTTTAAACTGCTTCAGTGGAGTGCTGGAGATTCATGTCTGACAAGAATAGCAACAAAGGACATCTGAGGTGATACTGCTAGTGCAGGGCATTATGCAAGAGAGGTGTTTTAGTGCTAGAGAAGCTATGAAAATATTGTTGGCTTAGATCTGCCTCAAGGCAGATAAGCCAATTGTAGAGATGGACAGAGTGGACAACACAGGATTTATGCCAAGGAAACCAGTCAGAAGTTCAGCCACATCATCTAGTACTGATGAGTAACTAGCAATACCCCCCATTACATAGACTTCCCTCACATATCCCAGGTGAAAATTTGTGATCATCCATCCAGTTATCCATCTGGTTTTAAAGGTACTTTGATTGTTATGCAAGGGCACCCTATTCCACAAATGGGGAATACATTATTTGAGGTACCTTACATGGCATTTGATGATGTTCATATGATTGTGTGGGTTTAGGTAAAGAGACTGTGTTTGTTTTACAAGTGATTCTGTTTAGGTTAATGAGTTAAAAGAGTGCTTGGTCATTCACAGCATGGAATGCTAAGCAAAGATCACCCCTCAGGAGTTTTTTTGACACTGTGTAGACAGGCCTTTTAATCTGTCACAGCGCTTAGAGTACTGAAATCTGAGATATTTCTGGTGAGGAAATATTGAAACCTATTGATTTAGTTTAGGTGTTTAGTGGGGTAATGTCAAAGTGGGGAATTGTATTCAATTATAGGCCTTTAATGGACATTGAGGAGATACCATAAGGTATATATAGATGGATTGTCTATCCACTGCAGAGACACAATGGTCAAAAGAGAGTGTGCTGTCAATAAAGATACTCAAGTCCCTGATTACTGTGTCAGATTTTAGTGGAAAATTATCTGTATAGTAAGCAGAAGAGGCACTACATTTGCCAAAAGCAACTATAATGCATTTCTTGGCAATGAGGTAAGACCAAAATTAACCCATCAAGCCTGCAGGTGAATTTGCGTATCAGAATGGTATTTCATAATTGCCTTCAGTTTGCAGTCTTGAGCACATGTGGTTAGTAATACTTCATTGGTATTGGCTTTCATGCCAGAGAATTAATATATCAAAGAGGGGAGGACACAGGACAGAACTGTATGGGACACCACTTATGATGCTTTAATGTGCAGAAAATCAACCACACTCAGACCACAATGGCATGGATCCTGTCAAACAGTTGATATGATGTTCATCTTCATTCATTCCATACTGATGGGTGTCAGCTCCTTCCTCGGAACAGAGTCAGACGTTATACCAAGCTCGCACCAGTCAAAATATTCCTCGAGCTATGTTCTTACCCATACTGCCTCTCTCCATATTACCTCAGATCTCGTTTGCCGCATATGAAACAAGACATGTCAGACCAAGGTCTTAGCTAAGTCACTGAGTTTTTGTCAAATTTCTTGATTAATAGTTATAGATTTTTTATAGCTTTATATTTCACTTGTTTTGATATATATCATGTATTCTAATTTGTAATTGTGGTGTCTCTCTCTTCCTTTCCCTTTTCTTTCTACCAAAAGTTGGTAAACTATTGTACCATCGCTGGTACAGGCCTTTCTTTTTACCCTCTGGGTATTTTTCTTACCATAGTAATATTCTAAAAAAAAAAAAAACCTTAACTCTGTTTTCTTTTTTGTTTCCTAATTTTTTCACTGTGTTGACTGGACATGTCAGATAAGAAGGGTACCATGGTCTTTAAGCACTGTGTTTAGTATAGTAGGAAAATGCCTAATGTGGATAATCACGATTCTTGTGTTTATTGTTTAAGGGTCCCTCACCTTTCCATGAAACCCGCTGTGACATCTGTAAAGGTTTCAGCTCCCGTACACTTGCACATTGCAAGAATAAATTAATGCTTAAAGGACTACTAAAATCACCTTTTCTGGTGGCTATTTGTGAGTTAGAGATCTCACCACCTCCTAAGAGAAAACACAAAAAGAGGAGCAAGTCATTACCCTCCTGTCTGCATGATTCTGAGACTAAGCAACAGGAACAGAGACAAAAAGTCCCTAAATTGGCATCATGTTTGGCTCAGAGGCCTAAACCTTCCACCTCAGCACCTGTCTCGGTTCCGAGCCTGCCACCAGCTTCAGTGCCAACTACTTCTTCAGCTCCTATCACTATAGTGACAATGGCACCGATTTTACCACTACTTCGGCAATGACTCACCTTTTGGCACCAACAATAGACATCCCAGAACTGGTCACTCCCCCCATCCCTGTATTTCATATTGGTCCCTCAACCTCGGTGCCGAAAGGTGACATACTCCCCTGGACCAAATATTCCCCCTCTGTGGATCCATTTGCTGGCAAGCAGTATAGCCCCTTCTTAGACGACCCTACTTCACCCTAGGGGATGTCTGCACAATCCTCCAAGAGTCTTTCAGAACTGGATGTAGTGAGGCTAGTGGATCAACTGTTGGCGGCCAGAGGACTTTCTACTCCATCTAAGCCCTCCCTCCCACTTGGAGCAGAGGGGTTTCATCCAGGGACTCCACAATATTTTCCTCCTTTAACCTCCTTCCTGGTTTCAGAGCACCCATCACTGATGCCAACCCCAGTTCCAGCCTGTTCGGTACCAGTGGAAGATCTTACCACAGTACTGGAGCCTACCCTTTTGTCTTTGGGTCCTTTAGAGCTGGGCCATCCTCGGGACTGAGACTGGTCTGTCAGCATCAGCTTCCCTAGCATGGCATCCCCTTTCCAAATGCCTGCCTCGGTGCAGGTTGCCCTGGTGTAACCATCTCTTCCTGTGGCTCCATCCCTGGCAGCGGGTTCTTTGGAGCAGGGTGTGATGCCAGTCCCAAGGAAGCCTCTCAGTTCTGGGCTCCCACCCCTCTTTGGGAGGGCCTGCTTTCCAGGTGATGGAGAGGGGTCTGGCCTCTGCTGCATTTCAGTTGGTTCCCTTGGTGTCAGAATTGTATTACCCCCCCCCTCATCCTCTGAACCACAGTTGACACAGACCACTACTCATGGACACTGGGCTCAGGAACCTCAGGACACCCTTCAACAAGCTTCTCTCTCTGCAGCATCCTCCTCAGATACTCCCATTGAGGAGGTTCCTCGCAAGAGGTTGTGCAAGAGGAAGCACATGGATTCCCCTGGAGAAATCTTTGACCGGAGATATGGACTACGATGAAGGGGAAGGGTCCCCATGACCACCCCCTAATGATGTCTGCTTTAGAGACATCTTGGAGATCCTTAAGCAGCGGGGTGACTGGAAGTCCACCACCCCTTCCCCTGAGGAGTCCGTATTCTTGCAGGCTTTCCACTCCCAGCCGTCTACCTCCTGGGTAACTCCACCTGCAGATGAACTCATACAGCTCATCGTGCAGCATGCATGGAATAGTCCTGGTACCATTGAACCTATCCTTCAAAGGCCAGACATAATTCTCTCAGGATAATCCTCACTGGTCTAAGGCCCTTCCAGTAGATGCTATGGTTGTGGTGATGGCCACAAAAAAAAGAGCTCGCCGAGGAGATCTGTACTGTCCTTCCCCTGAACAAGGAGTCTCAGGCGATAGACTGGGGAAGTGGGTGTATTCTTCAGCAACTTTTGCCATCTGGTCCCTGAATTACCTGGCACATTTTACTTGACTCTAGAGAGACCTGATTACCGAACTCTCAGAGACCCTGGCAGGAACAGTGTCTGATGAGGTACAGGACAAAGTTGCCTCTCATAGGTAGGTACTAGGCTATCTGCCCAAGGGCATTTATAAGCCTAGCCAGAATGTGTTGGCTTTCGCCTCCCTTTTAAATTAGTTTCCTGGGCCTGTGTCTAGCAGGGCCACTGAAGTGATCCCAGGGGTAAATTTATGATTTCCCATCCACTCATCAAGATTCCTCTTGAAGAGAGTCAGCAAGGGTCTCTGCCTAACATAAACTGGGATTCTATTCCACAGAGAGGTAAGTCTCTGGGACACGAATCTATCCCTCCAGCATATCCTGTTTATTGTTGTGCTGAGGTTTAATTCACTGGAGCTTGTGGCTCTAAGAGATTTTGGTTTTCTTGAGGTGGAGCATGTCCATTAATTCTGGGTTGGACATGGTCTTATATGTCAGGCATAGATCACCTCTGAGCAGGTGGTAAGCAACAGAGTAGAGCTGGAGTTTCTTTAGTTGAGCTGCATAGGGCATCTCTTTGAGGCTCATGATCCTCTTGGTGAGGTACTTCTGTGGTCTTTCCAGCTGTTGCATGTGCCGAGTAAAGTACATACCAAATATGACATTGTACTCTATTATGGGCCTAATGAGCTTGCAACCCTGGAATCCATCTCTAATTCATCCATGAGGCTGATTTTGCAGTCAACTGAATGGGTGGCTAGAGTAGCGGGCATGGGCATTGTTACAAAACATCACACCTGGTTGTGTCTATGTGACTTTGCAGACCTTTATATGTCTTCCTTCCTTAACACCCTTGTAGAGGCCTCATCCCTTTTTTGGCCCAAAGGTGAAAGACACTTTAGCCAGGTGTGAGAAGGATGGCAAGACCTTGTCTGCCATGGGCATATGTTTTTCTATGCCTCAACAATCCTATTACAGGAATCAGAGGAGTGGAAAAATGTACAAAAAGTCCCAAGGTCTCTCCTGTGACACACATGGCGATCCCCCCCCCCCCCGGGGCAGAGGTTGGAACTCAACTGGAAGATGTCCCTTCAGAGGCAGAGGGGGGGGGGGTCCGCATAACCAAGGGTCCAGAAATTATTTTGCTGGACAGCCCTACCAGCTCTCCTGAAGAGTGGCCTGATTGCTTACTGCTAGAAGCAGTCGGGGGTCCATTTTTCCTGGCAAAAAATAACTTCAGATTCTTGGATGCAGATGATAATCAGCAGAGGTTATCTCATACCCTTCAACCTTTAACCAAAGCCTTTAAGGTGCATTCGTGATGTACCACCCATTCAAAGGGAATCAGCAGCTGTAGAAATCCAAAAACTACTTCAAAAAAAAGAGTCATCCAAACAGTCCCTCCAGACCAAATAGAAACCGTTTTTTACTCAAGGTTTTTTTTAGTGCCAAAGAAAACAGGGGACTGGAGACCTATTCTGGACCTCAGCATCCTAAACAAATTCATCCAACAAGAGAAATTCTGGATGGTCATGGTACAGTCTATACTCCCCTTCCTAGGCAAAGATGATTAAATGTGCTCTATAGAGCTTCAGGATGCATATTACCACATACAAATGGATAAAGCAATCCAGTGGATTTCTCCACTTCTGTCTGGGATCCAATCACTACCAATCCTGGGCACTGCCCTTTGGTCTCTCCACAGCCCCCAGAATGTTCACCAAATGCATGGCAGTGGTAACAGCTCACTTGAGACTGCAAGGATTCCGAGTGTTTCCAAATCTGGATGATTGACATCTCACCACCCCAACCAAGCATCTACTGGTCTCAGCAATCCATTTCACCCTATTTCTCCTTGAAATAACTAGGGATAACGGTGAACAAAAACAAATGCAAACTACTTCCTTCTCAGAGACTGGAGTTCATAGGGGCAGAATTCGATACCTAATCATGTCTAGTCTACTTTCCTCTGCACAGGATACAAAGAATCAGAGAGCAACTCCGAGTGATACTCAGTCAGGACAAAGTGCCAGTTTGAGCAGTCCTTCAGCTTCTAGGGTCCATGGCAACATCTATTACAATGGTACCACTGACAAGGCTGCATATGAGGCTTCTTAAGTAGCTTTTAACACAATGGTCCCCTTTGAACCTTCTCATGTCATTTAACAATGGTCCCCTTTGAACCTCCTCATGTAATTTCAAATCAGGATAACAGATCGCTGCAAAGAAGACTTACATTGGTAGATGAAACCAGAAGAGAACCTATGGTATCATCCTTTCTCCCCTTCTCAGCCCAAAGCTATAGTGACCACATACACCTCCCTGATCGGGTGGCAGGGGCATTTTCAGGGAAAGACTGTCCAAGGCACTTGGTCACCCATAGAGGTCAGTTTGCATATCAGTATTCTAGAACAGAGGGTGGTCCTTCTAGCATTGCAAACATTCCACTCTGTTCTCCCTTCAGGAACAATTGCCATCCATTCCAACAACATGTCAGTAGTCTGGTATATCAACAAACAAGGTGAAACCAAGTCCTACCCATTGTGTAGAGAGGCCATGAGTATTTAACAATGGATGATTGCTTCCAACCGCTTTCTGATAGCAACGCACATTCCCAGGAACTCCAAAGTGAGAGCAGACAAGTTGATCAGATGCATTTTCCTGCCTCATGAGTGGTCCCCTCAATCCTGCAATAGCTAAGATTTTCAGTCGCTGGGGCCAGCCTTGCTGCAACTTATTCTCATCCCCCTTAAACCACAAATGCAGCAGCTACTTTGCCCTGATCCCCCCAAAGGGGGAGTCCCTGAGGGATGCTCTTGCACATGACTGGCCCGCGGAACTTCTTTATGCCTACCCACCAATACCTCTGCTTTCCAAATTTTTGATGAAGGCCCATTGTTTGAGAAGCAAGGTGATACTAATTGCTCCCTATTGGTGATGACAAATTTGGTTCCCCTTCCTTTGGCCTCACCTACTACAGCAACCTTGGATTCTGGATCCAACTCCAGAACTACTATCGCATCCACAGGGATTGACATACCCAAATTTTTTGAACCTCAAGCTGACAGCTTGGTTCCCCCACTTTTGGTGATTGCCAGGCAGAACAATTTATCCTCCCCTGTCCGCAACATCCTTCTGGCTTCCCATAAACCTTCCACCAGGAAACTTTACTTCAGCAAATGGAAGAGATTTATTCTATGGTCTCATGCAAAAAGAATAAATCCCTTCTCTGCACCAATAACAATGGTTTTAGATTACCTATCGAATCTTCTTCAATCGGGAGCTGCAGCTTCTTCAATTAGAGTACACTTTGCAGCAATTTCTAACTTCCACAATGGTTTTGAAGACTCGTCCTTAATCTCTCACCGTCTTTGTAAAACCTTTTTGAAGAGAGTTTTTGACATAAGACCCCCTTCAAACAACTGATTGAACCAAGGAATTTGAAATTGGTTTTACAAGCTTTGACTTGTCCTCCCTTTGAATCTGCTGCCAATTGTGACATAAAATTTTTGCCCTGGAAAACTTAGTAGCCATTACTTCTGTGAGACAAATTTCTGAGTTACAGACATTATCTATTAAATGTCCCTACATGGTCTTCCATAAGGACAGAATATCACTACAGACTAACTCTTCCTTTTTACCTAAGGTTATCTCTAATTTGTCAATTAATCAGACAATTGATCTTCCAGTCTTCTTCCCGAATTTCTTAAAGGAGAGTATATGCTATATTTGCTTGATGTGCACAAACAACTCCATTTTTATCTTGACAGATCTAAACCTATACAAAAGTCTGACCAATTGTTCATATCATACTCAGGACCAAAACTGGGAAAACCAGTTTCCAAGGTTACATTGTCCAAATGGTTAAGAGACTGCATTTCCTTAATTTATCTATGAAACAAAGATTCATTAACTTCTAAAATCAAAGCACATTCCAAGAGATCCATTGCAACGTCTGTTGCTTTTCATGTGAGAGCTTCCATGGATGACATTTGTGCGGCAGGAACATGGGCCTCTCCTCATACATTTATCAGTCACTATAAATTGGATATGGTCTAAAGGGGGCGAGCATCCTTTGGTTCAATGGCACTCAGGAATATTCTTCCATAGGGCATTCCAGGAAACAAGGTAGCTTGGGACTCTGTCCCATCAGTAAGGAATGAATGAAGATTAACAACATCAGATAAAGAAATTATGTTCTTACCATAACATTCCATCTGTGTTGTTGATCTTCATTCATTCATCACACCCCACCCACCAACCGCCTCCAGAAGACTTTTGGAGGTTCGGCTATGGTCCTATCCTACGATAAGGCAGTTGCTCAGAAAAAGCCTCCGCTTTTCTCTCTGTGGTCTATCCTTTCCTTATGGGCAAACTCGATCTGAGGTAATATGGAGAGAGGCACCATGAGTAGGGACTTAGCTTGAGAGTTTTTTGGCTGGCGCGAGCTTGGTATAACGGCCGACTTGGTTCCGAGGACAGAACCGACACCCATCTGTAAGGAACGAATGAAGCTCAACAACACAGATGGAACACTATGGTAAGAACATAACTTATTTTTTTGCCTAACCAGTGAACTATGTATGAGTTAATTTTTGAGGGGAACATGTCATTTTATTGATACTATATTCACTTTATGCCATTCCATCAAAAATGTTTCACTGAAACTACTTTCAGGGATAATGTATAATTTTCTTTCTCCACTGAGTAGGTATATTTAAGTTTAGGGTGTGTTGGGTTGCAGAGGGGGGCTTAGCCACCCTGCAAAATAAAATTTGATTTGAGGTTCACAGAGAGTGATTTTAGTGAAATGTTTTCACTGAAACATAATTCAGCAAAAGTGGTGTTGATCTATCTACACAAATCCAGTTTTGAGTTGGGAGAGTTTATCAATAATCCCAGGATGGAGGTATATCAAACACCTTGAAACTGTGTCAAAAGCTTTGTTGAAGGCCAGATTTGCCTCATCTTCTGACACTTTAGTGTCGTATTCTCCTATAACCCAGCCATAAGCTTGTATCAGGTTTGATTAGTAGCTCCTTTGGGCCAACACTGCATGTTGATTGCTATTTTGTAAACTGTGGATTTCTCTTACAGCAAATGTCTTTTTCTTTTGGAGTTTTTGGATGACTTTCTCTTACAATGTTTTGAGATTAATTAGCTTGTACTCATGTAGATCTCTCTTTCTCCACTCTTGTAAAAGGAGGATGACTTTGGCTGTGATTCAGTCTTCGGATACTTCTGCACTGATCAATGATCTGTTAATTATCTCCATTGGAGGTTCTGCCAATGCAATGGATACATTACATTGGCTATTATTATTACAGGAGGAGGCAATTCTGGGCACATTGCTGGTGCTGAAAAGACCCCTCTTAGCTAACATCAAACACTGAAACAATACTAATTTTGTCAACTCTAATTGTACCCTCACTTAGGAATGGGGTCCACTCCTGTCATGGTATTAGAAACCCAAAGCACTTGGAGAAAAGCTATTACTGAGAACTCCTGGAAGCAGCTAATTCAGTTATTGTGCTCTGTCCTTCCTTAGTACTGCTGCTTTTCTTCCATCTCCTCAGTTTTAGTCTAGTGTCTGTTCACTGCTCTCATCACACTTCCTTTCCTCCCAACTTTACACCTGCCCTCCCCTTCTTTTGCAAAAAAAAAAAAAAAAAAACAAGGATAAGTATTACTTCTGAACTTTTTTCATCTATGCTCTTTCATTTCTTTACCATGTGTGGTGATGGCAACCTTGATGTTCTGGCAGGAGAGAAGTCATTATCTTTGGCTCTTAGTATATGTTGGCACGTAGATCAGTAGTGTGGCAAATTTGATCTAGACAGGTACTTTGCAGTGTATCAGGCTGCAAATTTTCTTAAGAAGGCAGCTTATCTCAGCTAATCAACCAGCTCTGCTGTTTTGGTTGGTGGACAGGTTGTACAGCCTGACCTGCTTCCACAGCCATAAAACTTTACATCTTACCAGTCTGAGTTGGTTGCTTTTTTTTGTTGTTTTTTGCTGACAAGACTGCTACTGTCAGAACTGTTATTCCTTCTCTGGTCATTAAAGGGAGTAATTTAGTCAGTAGTGGGATTTGTTCTTCCTGGACAGTGTTTGCTATTACCACTTAAGATGAGCTCTCAACTACAATTTCAAACATGCACTCCATGACATTAGAACTGTACCCTTCCTCTTGAGGGCTGCTTTAGGTCAGTTTGAATGTGCTGGGCCCAGGTATTTATTAAATAGTAGCATCCTCAGTGAGGGCTTATTTTTTTTTCACCCAGCTATCTTTAAAGTGTCAGCTGTTATTCCACTCCTCTGTGAACCATGTTTGGAACCTAATATATGTGATAAGCTGCATCTGATCCCAAATCTTCACTGGCCATATGCAGATTGTGTTGTTGAACTTAAACTCTTCTACCACCTTTTCTATGAATTGTGGAGTCCCACAGAACCCCATCTTGGGCCATTTACGTTTCATGATATTTATGCATCCTTTGGGGGTCTGATTAAGAGGTGAGGTCTGACAGTGATACCAAGCTTTAGCTTTTCTTCTCTCAAGGAAAATATGGCAACTTTTTATTCTCTTGCTGATGGCTTGGAAGCCATTTATCTATATCTGATAATCAGTTAAAGCTTAACCGATAATGTAGTGTGGAAAGGTATGGCCTCAGTTAAGAGATTCTTCCACCATGTATCTCGCGTGGCGGCAACAAGTTTGACTTCGTTAGTAAGATGCACAATTTAGGTGTGATGCTCGATACCCAGCTGTTATTTGTGGACCCATTTATCATCTGTGGTGAAATCGCCATGCTTCCTTTTAGGGAATATTTACAGGATCAAGCACCTTCTTCAAGCTGATCTCTTAGTAATTGTTCAGACAGCAGTCGCTTCCTGGGTATTGTAACACTCTGCCTGTGACCTTCTAATAGAGACAGTGATCATTTGCAGTTTATATAAAACTCTACTGTCAGGCTGCTTATTGGTGCACCACTTTATCACTGTGGACATACATAGCCAGACTCAAGCAACACACACACACACACACACACACACATATATATATATATATATATATATATATATATATATATATATATATATATATATATATGGGTCTACCTGAAAACACCAACACGCAAAAACACCGATAATGAGATAACTGACACCACAAAGCCGAAAGTTCAAAAACACGAAACTTCACATGCCCGATAAACCACAATCCCGACAATTAACAAAACAAAACAAATACCTTTTCCATAAAACACACACACAACACAAGCACACCAAAAACTTACAAACCCACACTAAACCTTGCATATACAACTATCTATGCACTAACCTTAACCCAAACCCTAACGTCCGTCACTATCGCACACTCACCTAACCCGCGCCCTAATCCTAACTCACTTAATCCGCCCCAACCCTAAAATCTGTCACTATCTCACACTTACCTTCCCTGCACCCTAACCCTAACTCACTTAACCCACCCTAACCTTAAAGTCTGTCTGTTAGAGAAATATGTATTTGAATATATGTGAAGTGCTAGTTTAAAAGCAAAGTAGTATGTAATGCATTTTATTCTATTAATGATATAACAAAAAGAATGAATTCATATGTAATTGCAAGAAGTTTTTGAAACTGCAGTGTGCCTTGTTGCAAGCTGGCCTCTGACCCTGGCAGCTGCTAGCATAGCTCTCAACCTTCCATCTCAAAAATCAGGAAAACTAGCCCTCATAATGTGGAACAAATGGGCAAAATGTGGAACACATACTAATAGCTTTACTAACACTTGCACTAGGGAGGTCAGAGATGGATTAAAAAAATATGGTTTTACTTATGTAGAGAAGATCTTTTAATGAATTAATATGATTAATTTCTATTTATGGATTTTCATTCAAAAATTCTAACACTGAAATGTGTAACAGAGTCTTTCAATGTGGGTACATGAGGAACTTTGAGAACATGAACTTTTAAGACCCCAAAAATGAGGCACGCTCTGTATATGAGGTACTTGAGCTCAGCAAGTTCTAATGTTTATGCTTTTCACAAGTGATTATCTGCTGGGTCAGGAAATTAAATATTTGAAATAATGAAAATTTTCTGCTCTTTCCTGCTGGGACGATTGGCCTTGTGTATGTGTTACTAGATAACACGCAGCTGTTGGGAAAGTGTTACAGGGGAACAAAGAAGTGTATTAGAAGACTGAATCTGCTATTGTATTTGAACTAGCCTGGAACCTTGAAGAAGTAACTTTACAGAAAGACATTATGTCTGACCAGGTGGTGAGCAAGGCTGTATTGTTACCAGAGGAAAACTTTTTTTAAATATACAGCATCAGCATTATTTTATGAATAGAATACTGTAAGCTAAAGTGATGTAGATGCCCTGTGACTGACCACGTCAGTAAGGTGGGCACAACTTGAATGTAAGTAACTATAAAAATTGTGTACTTCCTGTTTCATGTCAGACAAAATTCTGTACTTGTACGTTTTTTGCCTCCTGGTGTACACTAGTAAACTTTTGAACCTGAACCTCCTGTGTATTGATCTTTTATTTTATTTAACAGTTTGGTCCTTCTTAGCCGGAAATCCCTCAGACAGCTGCAGATCAGAGTCTACCGGTGGTCGAATACTGTGCAGGAGAAGTTACCGAAACGGTTCTTCTTGGTTGAAAAGACCTCTGACTGAATTGTCGTTTAAAGAGGCTGGCCACTTTCTGATCTGTGGCCGAAGAGCGGATCCTGGATGGCTCAATACCGGAGGCTCAGGTAGGAAGATTTTTGCCTTTTTTCTGTTTTAGATCAGGGACTAGGTTACAGTAAATATTGTTGTCAAGATTTGTTATGCAGATCAGGGACAAGAGGAATTACTGTGTATTTGGTCATAGATCAGGGTAACAGAATAAGGTAGGCAGTTATTCTAGATAAACTGTGAAAGGAACTGAAATTTTGGTACCACATGATAAGAAGGGTTACGTAACATTTTCTTTTAACATGGGAAATCAGTGCACTAAAACATCGCGAGATCCGCCCCTAACCGAAGACGCAAAATATATGCAATCACAACATTCTGATAATGTTAGGTATTATACAAAGTGGGTTAACAAATATGAATTTGATGGTAAATTAGATAAAACTTCACTGGTTAAACTCCTTAAGCAACTTAAATCAGATGCGGAAGGTCAGGCAAAAAAGCAATGCCAATTAGGCATTCCTCAGGCACACAGGTGGATTGAGGAAGCAAACTGTAGGGAACAGAAGACTAAAAATTCAAAAGCATTATTTTTAGATAAAGAAGATAATAACATAGTAATAGCAATGGCTCCTACTCCCCTGCCCCCTCCGTTGCCTTTTTCAGGATATGAAGTGGGTGGACAGGCTGGTCTGCCTCCGCGTTATTCTGAGGTCTCAGTGAGACCACAACCATTTGTTAGAGATACTATTGAAACTAGGTTCCAAACACGTAAAATACATGGGGACGCAGAATCGTATCAAATAGAGAGAAACATACAGGATGAGAATGAGGAAGAAATGTGTCCACTTATAGAGGTCCCAAATCCACAGGCAGGACAGGCAGGGCAGGACCCAACTCTCTTAGTATACAGGCCATGGACACCGGAGGATATCCGGAAAGCTACTGAGGGAATTCCCCATCCGAAAGTTAATTTTACGAAATTTTTAGAAGATTTGCAAGGCATGAGGTTGAGTTACCACTTGAATGGGGAAGAAGTAGAAAAAGTAGTCAGACAAATTATAGATCCAGATTGGCACATGATTTGTGGCACCTGGAATCCTCGTAATGCAGAGTTTAAACCACTCCCACATAGTGACGCAGAACTAGACAATAGAGTGAAAGGTCTTACAGACCAAATCTCTGAGAAATGGAAACCTAGAGCAGACTGGACTTGCATTAACCAATGGATACAACAGGAAAATGAGATGGTAGATGGGTACTATGCTAGATTATTGGAATGTTTTAATAACCATAGCGGTATGACAGTTCCTGAAAATCAAGTGAATGATTCCCCGTATGAACAACAATTGAAAAATGCATTTTTAAAAGGTTGCATTGCACCTATCAGTAGCTTCATTATGAAGCATATGATAGATCATCGAACAAGTAGGCTACAAGCCTTACTTGAATATGCTAGGCATGCTGAAAGACATTTTAATAGCAAGAAGAAAAAGAAGGCGCAAGTCTTCACTGCTGAAGACAGAGCTGAAGTATTTGTGTTACAGTCAGGCAAAAAGGGAAAGAAAAATGCCCAGGGAAATAAACAGTCTGACAAACGGTCAGAAGATTTTGAAGAAAGGAAAAAGAAAGGTGAATGCTTTAAGTGCGGGAAGAAGGGACATCTAACAAGAGATTGTAAACAGAATAAAAAGGTAATCACAGAAGACAAGGGAGATGAGGACTGACTATATGATAGTGAAGATACATCATGCAGAAGTCAGAAATCATCAGGAGAATTTAATAAACAGAGGACAAATGTAAATGTGATAGAAGGAATAGAGGAACTGCAAGTAGATATGGAGGATGAAGAAAGTGAAATTTTGGATTTAGCATTATTGAGCCTAGAGCTCTACTTAGCAGACACAAAACCGGAAGTTACACTTCTGGTGGAGGGAAGGGAAGTCAAATTCCTGTGTGACTCAGGAGCATCATAAACTCTGATACACCCCTCCAAGTTACCAGAACATTCTGAATCACCTGATTATATATTAGTGAAAGCTGCAAATGGACAGCTATACCGGGAACCACTCTCCCATGATATAGCAATAACTGACCCTGTTTCAGGTATGACTCAAAGAAATAAGATTGTTGTTTCTGCAAAGTGTCCAGTGAACCTATTGGGTAGGGACCTTATGCAGGTATTTGGCATAGCAGTAGTTCCAACTGTGCAGGGTATGGAGGCACAGAGACAAATGGACACTTTTGTGGTGTGACCGGAGGGTGAAACATTTTATTGGTACAGCCAGGACCTAGTTACAACTGGTCCAGGGGCAGTAACCGAGGAACTGATGAACGTAACCATCAGTAAAGCCCCCTCCCTTGACACTGATCGACAGCATTTGTTACACTGTACTCTATACTACTGTAATACGCCAGGACCTGATAGAGAATATGAGCAAGAATTGTTCAAAAATCGTGCAACTAGATTAGTATTACATACTTTGTATTGGGATACTGAGGGGAACAGTGTGGTTAGCTGTTCATTACCTCAAGAATTTCTTGCATTATATAGATCAAATTGATTGCCACATGTCAGCTTGACAAAGAACAAAAGCGTAAAATGGGCAGACTTAGGAGAGAAGGTAACAAGATGGGAAAAACAGACTGACTTAGAATTGTCAGAACAGGGGATACAGAAACAAAAGTTAAATTGGTTGACGCAGATGCACCCGGCTGTACACTTGCAATCTAGCGAGGACAGCTGATTAGCATTTTTATTAGAAGAAGAAGAGAAAGCCTTATGTGAGATACCAATGACTCTTTGGTCAACAGGCAAGTCAGACGTAGGACTTATTCGAACAGCAGGACCGGTTACAATTACACCGAAGTCAGCATTTAGGCCACAGAAAAGACAATACCCTTTGAGGAAAGATGCAGAAATAGGAATCAAGCTTATAATAGCAGCATTACTCAGGGAAGGAGTACTGGTAGAATCTCCTGATTCACCATGTAATACACCCCTATTTCCTGTTAAAAAAGCAAACGGGGAATGGCGGATGGTTCAAGATTTACAAGCTGTAAACAATGCAGTGATACTCAGAGCACCCACGGTGCCAGACCCACATACTCTGTTAAATGACTTAAAGCCCCAACAGAAATATTTCTCTTTGGTAGATATCAGTAATGCTTTTTTTTCAATACCTATACATCCTGATAGTCAGTACTGGTTTGCATTTACATTTCAGGGTAAAAGGTATACCTATACTCGACTACCACAGGGATATTGTGAGAGCCAACAATATTTGCACAAGAAATGGCTAGCAACCTGGCAGGGTTTACCCCACCAGGAGGTAGTCAAATTCTACTTTACGAAGATGACATTTTGCTAGCAGCCCCCACCCAGCAGCAATGCAGGGAAGATACATTACATGTATTTGCGCAACAATGGAAAAATAGGGGAATGATAACATCTAGTGGAAAACCAATTAATCATGCGCAATTTATTTTGGAATTATTAGAATCTATCCAGTTGCCTACTAAAGTAGCTATTTGCAAATGTGTAGCTCATACAAAACAACAGGATAGGATTTAGAAAGGCAATGCGAGAGCTGATGCAGCTGCAAAGCAAGTGACCTCAGACTCAGAAACTTTACTTTTGAATGAGGAATTACAACCCTCTGAGATTTTAGATTTAGACATGTTGAAAACAATGCAGATGCTTACTACAAAAGCAGAAAAACAAAAATGGGAAAAACAAGGTGCAATTCTTGAAAATGTACTGTACATTTCCAAAGAGAAAAAAACAATATTGCCATCTAATTTATTTAGATATGCAGCTTTGTTGAGCCATGGGCAGTGCCATGTCTCAACAGGGGGGATGGTACAGTTAGTAAACCGAATATTCCAAACATACGGATTCACAAATTATACAAAAAAATTTTGTGCAGCTTGTCATACTTGTAACAAGCACCATGCACAAGGGGCATTTAAACCTAAACAAGGAAGTTTTCCTATACCACCGTATCCATTCCATACTATTTGTATGGATTTCATAGAGTTGAACAAATGTGAAGGGAAAAAATATTGCTTAGTCATTGTAGATATGTTTTCTAAATGGGAAGAAGCTTTTCCAACCAAAAATCCGGATGCAGCAACAGTGGTGAAAGCCCTGATAAAAGAAGTAATCCCTAGGTTTGGCATTCTGGAAAGGATTTATAGTGACAATGGCACACATTTTGTTAACCAGACAATCCAGCAACTTGGAAGATTTTTCGGAATCTCCTTGAAAAATCATTGTGCCTACCACCCACAGTCTGCAGGACTGGTGGAAAGGTACAATGGGATCCTTAAGAACAAGCTTAGGAAGTTAGTTAGTGAGACCCAGAAGAATTGGATATACTGTTTGCCTTTAGTGCTGCTGAGTATGAGAATGGTTCCAAATGTGAAGGGTTTGACTCCCTTCAAAATGTTTTTTGGGAGAGCATATTATGTGCCTCAGTGGAAAGCTCTCATGCCTGCAGAGCAGGAGGCTGGCAGTTCATTAGCTAGTTATATGAGGAAACTGTTAACAAATAAATCTGTTTTGCAGTTTAACTCTCTTTCAGATAAAGACCAGACCAGACCGGTGGAAGTAGTTCTGGCTCTGGGAACTTGGGTGTGGTTAAAAGTGATGAAGAGGAAGAATTGGGCGAGTCCAAAGTGGGAAGGACTGTACCAGGTACTGTTGGCAACACCTACTGCAGTCAGAGTGGCTGAGAGGACGTCCTGGGTCCATTTGACACACTGCAAACCGGTAAAGAACTTTCAACTTGATAAAAACTTTGTGACTGATATACAAGAAGGGCAAAATGGCCAAGAATAAAGCGAATAGAAATGCAGATCAACCCCAGAGATGTTGCATAATTATTTTGTTGAGTATGCATTTATTAACTATAATTGTGACAATTTTCCTCTTGTTGTGGTTTTTCCTACACTCAACCACACAAGTAAAAGTGGGAAGACGTGACGAATCATCTATAGACTGCATCCAAATTTTAACACATACCTAGCCATGAAGCGTGTATATGCAGAGACTATGAACATTTCAAATTGCTGGGTTTGTACAGCTATACCAACAGCATATGGAGGACTGTTAATGTCCGCTGTCCCTCTGAGGATAAATGAGACTTGGGAAAATTTGCTTTTTGACACAGGGACTGTGAGATCACAGGACAAAATAGCTTTGTTTTTACCTGTCACACAAAAGGGAATTGTATGTTTTTATAAAAATGACACTGTCCAAGTAGGGTGGAGCAATTGTAATATAACCATTACTTATAAATGTTACATTAAAGTTAGGAATGGGGATATTGCCTGTAATACCAACTATGATTCATATCTGAGTTCAATGAAAACAACATTGGATGAAATACGACAAAATCCTGTTTTAATTAAACAGTTATCTATCATAGATAAAAAAATGTTTCATGCAGAGCTGGCACGTATTAGTACTAAAGTAGAAAATTGTTATTTTATTTGTGGGAAAAAAGCATACAAATGGCTACCTGAGAATTGGTCCGGCAGTTGTTTTTTGTGTTATCTGGTTCCGGCCATAAGACATACTGCAGAATTACCTTCGAGTAAGATATGAAACGTGAGAGAAGCAGCCCGAAAACCTGAAGGTCCAGTTGAGAAACCTGTAAATCCAGTAGGACGTATCGAAGCTGGCTGGAAAGACCATAATACTGTAAAGGACAAAAGCAAATTGACTCATATGGACTTGAGTGACAGTGTTATATCTTGGGCAGAAATACTCCCAGCATATGGAGCAGTCAAATCAATCTGGGAGTTGAGGAAGCTGTCGAAACTTCTCAAAGTAATGAGTAATGCAACTTTCTCTGCCCTAGAACTGGTGACTGATGAACTGAATGCAATGAGAACTGTTGTGCTACAAAATCGAATGGCTCTTGACTTCACCCTAGCGGCAAGGGGTGGTACGTGCGTGCTTATCAAAGAAGAATGCTGTGCGTTCATTCCGGATAACAGGCACGAAATTAATAACCACCTAGAGGTAATTCAGCAGGTATCAGCCATGACTGAACTAGGCCCAAACCCACTGACGGACTTCTTCCAGAATTTATTTGGGGGGTGGGGTTCCATCCTAATGAATATTCTGATTGCTATTTGTGTGGGTTTACTCCTATTAGGAGCATGTGTTTGTTGTGGAATTCCCTGCATAAAAAGATTAATCAAAGATTTTATTGATGTATCTGTTACTGAAACTTTGTACCAAGATATTGAGATATCAATCTCAGATGAAACTTTTTTCTGAAGTATAGATCAAATGACTCACCTAGCTGAAAATCCTTAGTGGAAGAGGTTAGGAGACGAAATGACATTGTGCATACTTCAAAATAGAATAAAAAGTATTAATAGGAGGGAAAATGTTAGAGAAATATATATTTGAATATATGTGAAGTGCTGGTTTAAAAGCAAAGTAGTATGTAATGCATTTTATTCTATTAATGATATAACAAAAAGAATGAATTCATATGTAATTGCAAGAAGTTTTTGAAACTGCAGTGTGCCTTGTTGCAAGTTGGCCTCTGACCCTGGCAGCTGCTAGCTCAGCAAGTTCTAATGTTTATGCTTTTCACAAGTGATTATCTGCTGGGTCAGGAAATTAAATATGTGAAATAATGAAAGTCTTCTGCTCTTTCCTGCTGGGACGATTGGCCTTGTGTATGTGTTACTAGATAACACGCAGCTGTTGAGAAAGTGTTACAGGGGAACAAAGAAGTGTATTAGAAGACTGAATCTGCTATTGTATTTGAACTAGCCTGGAACCTTGAAGAAGTAACTTTACAGAAAGACATTATGTCTGACCAGGTGGTGAGCAAGGCCGTATTGTTACCAGAGGAAAACTTTTTTAAATATACAGCATCAGCATTATTTTATGAATAGAATACTGTAAGCTAAAGTGATGTAGATGCCCTGTGACTGACCACGTCAGTAAGGTGGGCACAACTTGAATGTAAGTAACTATAAAAATTGTGTACTTCCTGTTTCATGTCAGACAAAATTCTGTACTTGTACGTTTTTTGCCTCCTGGTGTACACTAGTAAACTTTTGAACCTGAACCTCCTGTGTATTGATCTTTTATTTTATTTAACACTGTCACTATCGCACACTTACCTTATCCGCACCCTGACCCTAACGTCTGTCACTATCACACACTTACCTTAACATGTCGGTGTTCTCAGTGTCGGGATTTTCAATTGTCGGTCATCTCTGTTGTCGATCTTCCGGTGTCAGTTATCTCGTTGTCGGTGTTGTCAGCGTTCGGTGTTTTCAGGTAGACCCACACACACACACACACATATATATATATATATATATATATATATATATATATATATATATATATAATGGGTCTACTTCACATGCTTGAATTGAAACTATATCAAAACTAAGATCGAGACAAATACTCTGAAAAGACACAATAACAAAATCTCAAAATAACGTCATTCAAAATATGGCATGTATTGCGGCTGTGTAACTAGTGTGGTAAATTATAAATTAACTAACATTCTACTACCTGGTAGTACGTACCAACAGGTCTAAACTTTGCTCAACACTACCATGTAAACATTTTCTATGGACTCTGTTGACTTTCTGCAATAATGACTTTCTACTACAAAGTGCTGCAGCACATTCAAGAGATGTTGCCATCACATCATCCCTTGACAGCAACACTCTTTCCTTTAAATCCAGAAATGTAATATACTTTTGAACTACACAGGGATCACCAGTGTGATTGTACCGTACAGATTTTAGGAGTCATTCTACACTTGATGCACATAATGTTATCGCCCTTCCTTTGCACTTATGATTTTAAACTTACATGCTCAATACTTCTGAGACTTGTTTTTATTTTTCCAGATGATAGATGTAAGCATCTAGTACAAGCACTTCTTACCCTTTCTGAAACTTTTGAGTATGATGTACAGCACCGAGGGTGCTAGGTGCATGATAAATAACATCCGCTATTATTTTCTGCCGGTACGTAGTATGACATAGTAGAATGTTAAAGTTGATTTATATGTCTACCACACTAGTTACACAGCTGCAATATATGCAATATTTTGAATGTTATTTTGCGATTTCCTTAATGTGCCTTTTCAGCATATTTGTCTCGATCTTCTCAGTTTCTAAATTGTGTCAGTTCAAGCACGTGAAGTAGACCCATGTGAGTGTGTGTATGTACGTGTGTGTGTGTGTGTGTGTGTGTGTGTGTGTGTGTGTGTATATATATATATATATATATATGTATATATATATATATATATATATATATATATACATATATATATATATATATATATATATATATATATATATATATATATTTATATATATATATGAAATGTGCACCTATGACTGATCATAGGAAGGAAGAGTGGGGTGATGTGGAAGGGATAAAGTGAATATTAAAGCATTTAAATGATGACTGTTAGGGGGTAAAGATGATGAACCTTAGTACAATAATGTCAAGGGACCCGTGTGGAAAAGCTACCATATAAATAAGTAAGATACAACCGGAAGATTTTTTTTCTTGTATGTGTCACTGCTTAGCTAGAATAAATGTTACTACAGAGTTTAAGGCTATTATCACCCTCGTGTCAAGGTAGGCCGTGGTGGTGCAGCGGTTAGCGTTGCTGCCTCACAGCAAGAGGTTCTCCCATTCGATTCTCGGCTGGAGCGCATTCTGTGTGGAGTCCGCATGTCCTCCCCGTGGTCAAGTGATGTTTAAAGACATGCAGGTAGGTGCGTGCGTGAATGGGTGTGCCTTCTTTGAAGGTTGGGCATCGAGCTGGCAACTCGGCACCATTAAAATCCACTGCCAATCATTAGTGGACCGGAGTTCCACTGTGGCGACCCCTAACCTAGAAAAGCCGAAAGACACACACACACATCAACCTGGTGTCAAGGTGGGGAAAGATGGCACAATAGATATATATGCAATTCTTCAGACTAATATATAAAGACATAATCTGATAGCTCTGAAGATGTATTCATTGAAAAAAAAAATGGGTCCAGAAAGGAGATCCTCAAGAACTGGAGTAGTTTAGGAGCACCAGTGATAAAGTGTAAACAGGGAAAAGGGGGGCAAGGAGACTAGCATGTATTAGCATGTATTTTGAGAGTCTTGCAATGCAAATGAAGAAGACAGGCTGCCCCATGTTTATGTTTTTGTGTGTGTGTTTGTAGCTCTGGATGTCCTTCAGAAGTTCTATTCTTATATTGCAATATTCTTTACATGAGGGATTCCCCTGCCATAAACGATCCCAACGTCCGGCCAATACACAAAGGTCTTTTACACTGCTAGATACATGGGATGTTGCACATAGGCCCAAGGCTGGCATCAGCCATAAAAGTTACGTCTGCATGTACCATCCTCAGAACTTCTATGCCACCAGTCCGAATGCCATCTTTGACCATCGGTCTGCTCACCCGAGTTGTTGGTTGTTATACAAGTCAAAATCAGATAAGTGTCCCGTTGGGGTTTTTTCTTTTACTTTTACAACTGCTTTTCTGTCTGAAGTTACATGTCATCCAGGAAAGGCAAGTGCCATTGTGGGAAGACAAATTCCACATAAAGATAGCCACGATCTATGTCTGTTTTATTTAGGCCCTAATTAAGACCGTAAGTCTTCCTCTATATGTCAGGCATTTGTTCCCAAATTCTTGGGTAGCAGCCTTCACTCTCTTAATATTTCCTTAAGAATCAAAGGCTTAAGATATTAGTGCATGATGTTATAGAGGATAGATCGGGCCCTTCTGCTGAGCCTGCAAAGAAGGCCAAGAAACGTAGGCCCGAAGCTTCGCCTGCACCTTATATTCCAGATGTCCCTCTTGAGGTCAGTGAAGGCCTGGAGGCCCATTTTGATTCTGGCTTGGCTTTTTCGGTGGGTACCAGAGCAGAAGCCATCAGGGAGTCAGCCACTGGCATGTTCTCAGAGGTTATGCAGACATCTGTTTTGGATGAGCAGGGGGAACCTAGTTTCATTATTTTGGAAGGCCCTCGAGGTATTCCGAAGTACAGATGACTTATAGAATGCAGGCCTACATTGGATCCCTCCACCTTCCATAAGGCTGCTGTGCTCCTAAAAAAGAAACAAAAAAAAACCAAACATCTTTCAGCCCCTCAGGAAACCTCCGTCTGACTGGCAGGCCTTCACACATGTATTATTTAATGTCTTTATGGCTTTGAAGCCTCCCACTGTTGTTTCCCCTTCCTAGTCCACCTTCTACTTCTTTCCATCAGAAAAGGTTTAGGGAGCAAGTATTATCTGAGAATGAGGAATCCTCAGAGGATGAGTCATTGACGTACTCTGCCCAAATTTCTTCCCCCTTGGAGTAGGCTTCACCCGAGGAGGAGTCCAATGGAACTGAGTCTCCTGGTGAATATATCACCTTTGGGGAGACTATTGCTTATATGAGGGAGTTTTTCAAGTGGGACTGCTCACAGTTTACTGACGTGCAGAGGAGATATTATGATTTTCTCCAAATGGATTCACCTTCTCCTTCTGTGGTGTCTCCACTTCTGCCAGCTTTTCTGGACACACTCACTTCTGTTTCTAAGAGTCCAGACACTTATCTTCCTGATTTAGAAATACTAAATATTTTGGAGTCTGCTTGGGACATTTCTTTTGACACAACACTTAGACACAAACTAGTTGACAAGCCACATATAGTTTATAGTGGAGGCAGTAATGTTAAAGATTTGCTGGAAATGAATGGGTCAAGAACAACTAAATATTACAGATCCCAGATGTTTAAATGTGGACACTGTAATTATTGTAAATTTATTAATGATGGACTTATGTGGCTGTGGAGGGTTACCATAGTACCCTTGACTGTCCCGGTAGATGTACCTGCACCACCATGAATGTGGTATACATAGCAACGTGCATTACATGCTCGGCATTCTATTTGGGGAAAACTACCCGTAAACATAAGGATAGAATTGCTGAGCATGTTAGGGGCATTAAAAATAAGAAAACTGTCAGTGCACTTTACAATAATTCAACTATTTGCACTAATTTTAGATTTTTATTCTTTATTATTGACCGGGTGGTCAAGAACCAAGCTGGCCTTAGAGCTAAGTGAAACAAAGTGGCAACTAAGACTTAATGCCAGAATTTCTCCAGGTATCAATGACAACTTATCTATTGTTCCACTTTTAAAACAGAGAGCCTTGAATATTTGATCAATAATATTTAATGTTCACATTAACTTTTTTCTATGTTTTTGTATTGCTGTATGCTATTCATCTGTGGTTTTAGTATGGTTACAACAAGATTTTTAATTAATTTTTTAAATACACAAAGTTTCTTAGTTTTAAATGGCAGCAGTTAACATTTTGTGATGTCACTTCAATAAGCTATAAAAGGGAAGTGATGTTTAATTTTTATGACTCTGATGAAGCCTGGGATGTGCAGGTGAAAGCGCTTAGTCATTTGGATCACTTTTAAATAAAGCAGTGTTTCGCTTTTCAGCGTTGTGGTGTGCCCTTTCTTTTTTATTTTTGTGTTTGGTGATACTTATCTTCCTGTCCCCAAGTGGCCAGATAGGTTCTATAAAGTTCCAGAGGACTATAAATTCCTTTATAAATGCCCTGCTGCAGACCCTGTGGTCATTTCTGTAGCTACTGAGAAGCCATCCAGACTTTTGCTTTCCACTTCTCTTCTCCCTTCAGATAAGTTGAGTAAAACCATGGAAAGGCTGGGAAAATAAAGTGTACACTTCAGCTACTCTTGAATTTAGAGTAATTAACTATCAAACCCATATAAATAAGTATGCATTGGCCCTTCTTTCTCAAGCTGCTGAGCTTCTCTGTGATCTTCCAGATTCATATATAAAGTCTCAGCTTTCCTCTGTTTTGGGGGCATCTTCCCAAGTGGTATGCCACTCCATTAGATGCAGATATGATGCTGCAGAAACATCTCCCAGGGCTGCTGTCTCTGGCTCTGTATTAAGGAGATAATCTTGGTTAAGGCTTCAACCTCTTCCTAAAGACTTTAAAGCCAAGGTAATGGATGCACCATTAGAAAATAATGCCTTGTTGGGTACTGCAGCTGCTACCTTGTTCAAATCCCTGCAGGAGAAAGGTAAAGAGTTGCAGGATTTAAAACAAATCTTTGTGTCTTCATTTCCCAAATTCCAAAGGAATTACCCAGTTAAAACTGTTTTTGTCCAAAAATAATCTCGAACTCCTCATTCTAGAGGTAAAAGGGGTGTCAGGAGACCTGCTCCTTCTAAACCCTCTAAGCCTTTTTGTCAAAAGCAATATTTTTTAGACAAGCCAGGTAGTCTGTGACTACCTGGCTCCTTCTGGTCACATTCCCCTCTCTCAGTGCCTTACTGTGTCCCTTTCAGTCTGGGAGCACATCACTCAGGATTCATGGGTTCCGTCCATTATCCAGAAAGGATATTTCATGGCCTGGAAAGCTCTTCCTCATTTCATGGGAATTCCTCAACCACCTCAAGAACAACTTTTTTTCTTCCCAGAAATCAGGATTTTGATATCCCAGGGAGCTATCCAAGAAGTCCCACTGTCATAAAGGGGAAGAGGGCTCTACTCAAGGATGTTCCTGGATCACAGAAAAGATGGGCAGTGGAGACCCACTTTGGACCTTTCTCATCTCAACACTTTCCTGAAGGTCCCAACTTTCATATGCTTTCGCTCCAAACTCTGTTTCCTCTCATTCTTCTACAGGACTATTTGGCCTTATTAGATATCAAGGATGCCTACCTACATGTTCCCATTCATCCCCTTTACAGAAAATTGTTATGTTTTTCTGTTGCTTCCTCACATTTTCAGTTCTGTGCTTTGACCTTTGGTCTCTCTATAGCATCAAGGATATTTACAAAATGTTTAGCTCCTGTGATTGCTTTCTGCAGACTCCATAATATACAGGTCTTCCCCTCTCTGGACAACCTGTTGCTATGGGCACCACTCCCAGGGACCCTGCTTCACAATCTCCTGTTCACTTCTACTCTTCTGCAAAGACTGGGATTCATGGTCACTTTCAAAAAAGTCATGGTCACCCCTTCATAGGACCATGTCTTCTTGGGGTGCAGGATTCAGACAGATCTCATGTTTGGCCTTTCGTCCTTTTCAAAAAATTCTGTCTCTAGTCAGTTATGTCCAAGATCTACTCCCTCTACAATCTTTGACAGCCAGGGAGTTTCACAAGCTTTTAGGCTTCATGGTTTCTACTATTCCCATGCTACCTCTTGTCAAATTCCACATGAGACAGTTTCAGTGGTACCTGAAATTAGTTTGGATGCAGCATGTTCACCCATTGGAGTTTGTTGTCCCTCTTCTTCCTTGCCTAAAGAGGGAGCTTCTTAGGTAGATTCAGCAGATTTCCCAGAATCCAGGCATGCCTTTACATCCTCCCCTACCAATTCAAGAGTTGTTAGCAGATGTCTCAGACATGGGTTGGGGGCAGCCTTTGCATCCATGAAGGTATAATGCATGCGGTCTCCTTCACAGAGGAAGGGATTAGATTTTTAAGCTTTTCATACTCTTCTTCATCCAGGACCTCTAAAACTGTTTACAGACAACACCACAGTTATATGGTATGTAAACAAAAAGGTGGTGGGGGGACAAAATTGTACCTTCTGTGCAGGCTAGCTCTTTTGGCATGGAAACTAGCAACTTAGTACCAAGTCACTCTGCAAGCAGTGTACATCTCTTCCAGCCAATGTGTTGTGTCAGATACTCAGAGCAGGTCCATGACTCAATCCCACAAATAGATGCATCACAGGGATGTGTTTCTGGACATTCTCCACCTGTGTAGTACACCTGAAATAGATCTTTTTGCCTCCCCTTTGAACATACAACTTCCAAAGTTTTGTGCCAGAGTTCCAGGTCTCCTGGTATGAAAGGTGGACATCCTATCAATCTCTTGGAATGGGATGTTTCTCTACGCATTCCCCTTCCCAGAAAGTTCTGCTGAAGATTCAACAGGACAAAACAAAACAAATTTTACTGGTGACTCCTTTTTGGCTAAGACAACACTGGTTCCCTCTTCTTCTACATTTAGCCAAGGGCAATCATTACAAATTACCTCAGAGGGTGGATCTCCTCACACAAGACAAGGGTTCACAAATTCACCCTACGTTGTCAGCTCTGCAATTCACACTGTGGGTGATAAACTTTTGATTCCTTTTAGACACATTTTCTCTGAGGACATCCTTAAGGTGCTGCAGGAGGTAAGGAAACCCAATACTAGGAAATATTACTTATCCAAATGGAAGAGGTTTTTCCATCTGGTGTCTTTCTCGTAACCTAGATCCATTAAATGTGGACAATCCTTTGCTTCTATCTTACTTGTGTGAACTTTTGAAGGCTGGGTTGGTTTATTCTTCTGTTAAAGCTCACTTTTCAGCTATTTTTGCATGTCTGCCTCCGTCTCCCTCATTGGCCTCCAGATTGGCGGTTAAACTTTTCCTTAAAGGTGTTCTTCACATTAGACCTCCCAGAAAAGCTGTACCACCTCTGGGGACCTTAATTTTGTTCTGGAAAAGCTCACTGTGGCTCCTCTTGAGCCTGCAGCAACAGTTACCCTGCAAAATTGTACTTGGAAGACTGTGCTTCTACTTGCTATTACTTCACCCAGAAGGGTGTCTGAATTACAAGCCTTGAGGGCATTTCCATCCTTCCTGGTTTTCCATAACAACAGGGTTTCTTTGCGTACCAATCCTTCCTTTATGTCTAAGGTTGTGAATTAGTTGTTGCTTAATCAGTCCATTAATTTGCCCACCTTTTTCCTGTCTCCACAGTATTCCAGTTAGAGGATCCTACACACCCTGGATGTGTACAGCAACTTGGATTTTATTTGGATAAAACTAAAGCTATAAGGAAATCTGATCAGCTTTTTGTGTCTTTTCATCCCAGGGCTGTGGGAAGTCCTGCTTCCAAGTGGACTATTTCAACTTGGATTTCCAAGGTAATTTCCTTTTGTTATGTTTTTCATGGTAAGAGCCTTTCTTCTCCTGTTAAGGCACACTCTGTTAGAGCTATAGCTTCCTCTGGTGTTTTTTCAAGGGCTTGCATACCTCTTCTATTTTAGAAGCAGCTACTTGGACTTCTGTGCATTCCTTTACTAAACATTACAAGGTAGATGACATTTTCAGGTCCAGATTAGGTTTTGCTTGAGACATTTTTCATAGCTTTGTACAGAATGCGTCAGCTCCTTCCTCCTCCCTTTTTTTCCCTTATGAGCTGTGGTACTCTGCCTCATGTAAAGAATACTGCAACATAGGAATATAAGGACATAGAATAGGTGTGCAAAATCTTACCATAACCATAGATGTCCTTGTCTTCCATGTTGCAGTATTCTTTCTCTCCCACTTTCCCCCTTTTTTCTTATTCTTTCTTTGGATGGGTGTTTTTTTTCCCTTTTGTACCTTAGGTTAATGTTCTTCCTGGGGCATTCAGTTCTGAGAATGGTACGTGCGGATGTTACGTTTATGGCCGATGCCAGCCACGGGCCTAAGTACGACATCCCACATACCTTGCAATAGTAAAAGGCTTTTGTATACTAGCCGGATGTCGGGATTGTTTATGGCAGGGAATCCCTCATGCAAAGAATACTGCAATATGAAAGAGAAGGACATCTATGGTTGTGGTAAGATTTTACACAACTATTCTTTCTGATTTATTATGCTGTACTAAAAGTTTTAGTTAAATGCTCATAGCATCAGTTCCACTGTCTTTGCTCTGTACTTGGTTCAGTGTTTTTCTCTCTGCAGGTGTACTTCAGGATTCCTTGAAAAGGTTCCATTTTTCTATCTGTTTGGCAGAGACAGCCTCACTTCATTATTCCTCCTTTGGACTCAGTTTTAAGTTTTCTCAGTGTTGTACCTGGAGCTTTGGCACAGAAATCCTATTTCAATGTATTTATTTAGCATTTGTAAAGAAGGAGAATGGACTAATCTGTCAAGAACCTGTTTCAGTATGCCTGAGACAGAGGTGAATATGGCAAATATAGAGAGAATATCTTTATATTTCAAGTAAACACAGAATCCATTAATTGGTTTCCTTGTTTAAATGTATTTATTTATTAATTTATTAACAAAGACTATCCATATGGAAATATCATTATCAATGCTATCCTGGTCAGATATGTCAAAATAATATAAAATTATATAATTACAAGGAAAACAGAACTCCAAATAATTTGAGAAAAATATATATTTAGAGATGCATAATTGTGCATCAAGAACAAAAAATACAGCAAAAAAATACAGTAATATACATTTATAGAATCATAATTATGCCTCGAGAATGGGGGAAGATATAAATTAACAGGAAGTTGTATATTCAGGAACATGGCATCAATATAAATATCCAAGAACAACATATAGTCATCAATAACAGTTTGTATGTTAGAGCACAGTGGCTACCAGGCTCAACAATGGCCTCTGCTAACATATATCAGAACACATGCATGAAAACTAGCAAAAGAAACAGCATTGTGTGCTCTGGTCACAGCAGATCTCATTGTGAGCTAGGTTGTAGGACCTAACTGGTTGACAAAGGTGAATGTGACACTCATTGAGTGGCAACTGTACAGCAGGGCAAAACAGAGATGGATTGTACAGCACGTAGCCAGCAAAGATGGTGCATGGAGCACAAATGTGCTGACCACAGCCAGGGTATAGATGGAAATGGAATATATGCAAGGACTTTATGCATATAAATGTGAAATATGGATCATTTCATTCATGTAATACAATAGAAGATGGCATTGATGCTTATGCAGTAACAGTATAGGGGCACTAATAATTCGTAATAAGGGATATATTGCCCTCTGCTGTGGGACTACACTTAAATAACACTCTCTTCTCTGAGCATCACTTTGTTTGGGCATTCTAGCTCTTCCATGTTGCAGGGCCTACCATCCATCAGCAATGATATTTTGCTCTCGCTCTCTGGTTTTAGGCATGTTCATGTCCACCAGGTCAACAGTATATGATAAGCATGGGAAGTAGCTGATGAGTAGATGTCTCATAATGATGTGCATGTTCCATACCTCTTTGGATATCTAGTTATTTAGTGGTGATCCACAAAGTTCACAGTCTCTTTCAGATCATTCAGGAACATCATCTGTTACCTCACAGAATTCAGGTATTACGTCTGATTCCTCTAGAAATGGATGGGCCAGCAGCATGTGTACCTGAAGGACAAAGGTAGGACCACTGTCACACAGAGGTGTACGTCTTTCCTTCTGTAGTTGCTACCACAGCTTTTGGCCATGGGGAATGAGGCAGTCTTTTGATATTGTAAGGAGGAAACATCTATGGCAGATCTGATTGCAGCACATTCAGAATTGCTGAGCATGCAATTAGGCTGCATCTGTAAGCTTTGTTGTTGTGCCATATCCTTTAGGGCTCCACACATAGCAGAGTAGCTTGCCTCCATTTTTCTCAGACGTTAGGCAAAAGACCAGTGCGCTACTTGACTGTAATTACCGGTGCCTATTGTGCTGTGCACACTATACAGTTTCTGAGATTTTTGTAAATTTTTAGGGAAGGTGCCATTAGCTTTGATGAGCTGAAGAGGACAAAAACGTTTTGTGCTATTGCTAAGGTGCATATGTCAGTGCCACATTCCTCTTTGGTCATATGTCAAATCAGGAATATGACTCTGTTTAGTAAGCATCTGTTGCCTCTGTGGTTTGTTTCTTCCTCCATTTAGCCCTTGTCTCATTTATGCTTCAAGTATGGCATCTTCTAGAGAGTATTACCTCTAATGGCTCAGGCTGGACATCATCCTTGGCCTCCAAAAGTATTTGAGCAGGCAAGAATGAGTCTGTTAAGCCTTGCCCTTGCTGATACTCCAGTCCCCATGGTACTGTGACATACTGGTGCATGATTCATTTTGGACATCCTGAATTATAACTGCAGTTGCTCTGGTTCATGTCTTTGTATTTTGCTTGTGTAACCACTACATGTGCATTCTAAGTGAAAGATGTAACCATCTTTAGCCAGTTGTCTTTTTCTTCATTTTGAAGGGATACAGCCATTTAAGGCCATGCTGTTCACTGCAGCTCAGCTTTTCATTCAGGCTTTCTGTTGTGTGCCAGTGTAAATCTGATTTCCACTTATCTGTGTGCAACCAATACAGCAATTCCAGTATTTGGTATAAATACTGAGTCTTCAGGAAAGAAGTTATGGAAAGATGGTTTGGGGTAGAAGAACTTGTTTATACTGCAGTTGCATATCCAGTTCCCTAGAAGTGGAATGCTAGTGATGTCTTAAATGTGTTTATGTTGCCATTTTTCCTTATGTACAGGGGCAGCTTGTTTCAGTAAAAGAATGAAATGTGGAATCTGTAGTTGTCCAAAGTTTGTGAGCTAAACAAAGCTGATTACTTGCATTGTGATGATTACACTTCAGCTGGGGGGAATCAGTTAAGGGGTAACAATAATGGGTTGCACTGCACTAGTGTGAGGCACATCAGACAGTTGTCTTACATACTTCTAGTTTTTGAAGCAGTGGAGAGGCTAGGTGAGCCAATGTATGAGTAGAAAGCATTAGGGACAGGAATAGATAGGATCTGACTGCCGGTATTATAGCCTTGTCAGTTAAGACTGCCTTTGCGTTATACACTTTACCTAGTTTCATACTATTTTTATTACTCTTTATGTAAAAACTGAATTTTAGTTGGTTGTTGAATATGGCTCTATAAATTTCTGTGGAATTTACTTCTACTAGGGTTGAATCAACTGCATTGATTATCAAAAACCTACTGGAGGCCTGCCCTTTGTGCAGGGATGTGGATAAATGGTCATTATTAAGACTGCAATGAGTCAGTGTAATACAATTAAATAACAAGCATTATGATGCAGTGAATCAGTGTAATACAAATAAACATTTGGATGCAGTGAATCAGTGTAATACAAGTAAATAGGATGCAGTGAATTGGTGTAATACAAGTAAATTTACATTTGGATGCAATAAATTAGTGTAATAAAAGAAAATAGGATGCAGTGAATCAGTGTAATAGAAGTAAAACATTAGGATGGAGTGAATCTGCGTAACACAAGTAAATATATATTAGGATGCTGTGAATCAGTATAATACAAGTAAATAAACATTAGGATGGAGTGAATGAGTGTAATACAAGTAAATAACAAGCATTAGGATGCAGTGAATCAGTGTGGCCATCATGGTGCAGTGGTTAGAGTTGTTGCCTCCCAGCAAGAGGTTCTCTGGTTTGATTCTTGGCTGGGGTGCCTTCTGTGCGGAGTCTGCATGTTCTCTCTGTGGTCATGTGGGTTTCCTCTGGATGCTCCAGGTTCCTCCCACATTCCAAAGACATACAGTAGGTGGATTGGACACTCTAAATTGGCTGTAGGTGAGAGTGTGTGTGTGAGTGAGTGGTGAGAATGAACTACAGTGGCAGGGCTAGCCACCCAGTGCTGTAAACCTTGGCACAAGTTAATTGTCACTGCAGAAGGGACACCCCAACCTCATGTGCAAAATGGGAAAAGGGGTTGAGGATGGATGGATAGAGTACAGTGAATCAGTTTAATACAAGTAAATAAACATTAGGATGCAGTGAATCTACACAGTACAAGTAAATAAACATTAGGGTGCAGTGAATCATTGTAATACAAGTAAATAAACATTAGGATGAATTAAATCAGTGTAATACAAATAAATAAAAATCAGGATGCAGTGAATCTGCACGACACAAGTAAATAAACTGAATTGCTAGCACAGATGGAAAAGACAAACTACAAACCAGCTAGCTCAGTATTTGGAGAAATCTGAACTTGGCTACCCTATTATAATATATATTTTTAAATTTATGCATTTCTTTGTTGATAGGATACTTATTTGAGTGCACCTAATTTATCCTTTTTATTGTGGAAGCTGGGATATGACAGAAACATAGGTTGTATGGTTAAATACACCAAACAAGTAACAGGCAACAATGAATTTAAAAAAAAAGTTTTACCAGCTATTTTATTTATAACAGTTTTTTTTTTCTTTATTATTCGGCAAAGTATATCACTCTTAAAATAACACATGGGAGCCTAGGAGTTAAAAGTTAAAAATGTGAGAGCCAAAGTCCAGCAAAATCAAATAAGCATATTTGGAGAGAGTGACCTACTTTCACTTCTGTGTTTCAAGAATTTGATTCTGCTGTAGTTCCGGTTCAGGGTCATTTTTTTTTTGGGGGGGGGGGGGTAGTTTTTCTATGATTTCTGGTTTTCTTTATTTGCAACTACCTCTTTTCTTCCTGCTGTGTTTCTGATTCTGGTTTCCAGTTTCACTGAGCCATCATACTAGTAACTTGTGAACACTCATTGCTTCTTAATCTCTGTGGTTCTATACATCTCTACGTGATGCACAATAGCTACATTTCCATTTCCAAGTCCTTTCTCTTTTTTGGCTGTCCTGCTTATTCCAGTTCGTGTTGTTTTCCTATACTGCTCCTGGAATTCCATTTCAGGTTTTCCTCTCCGTCGTTCTGTGTGAGTGCTTATGTGTGAGTGCAGGAATCTGGAGATAGATTCCTGCTCATGATGTCTGTTTGTGTTTACCTCTCTTCTTGCCTGCTTTCTTGCATGCATACCGAAGCCTTCCTGCTGCAATCTCCTTCTCTAAAAAATATATTTAGAAGCATTTTCACATTCCTGTGTGCTATACTGCTTGTTCCTTTTCAGGTTTTCTCTGTACTGTGTAAATATTTTCATTGGGCTGTTAGTAATGCCAGTTCATGTTTTCCACAGAGTAAGCAGTAACTAAAAGATTTTCTCTTTGCTAAGATGCTTCCTTCATTTCATATCTGTTATGTACCATTCAGATACATATTTCTCCATGCTTTACTAATAGCTATACATTTTTCTTTTCTTCAAACTAGTATGAATCATGTGTGTCTACTGTTCTAGTTGCTGTGCTTTAGACATTTATTTATTAATTGATAAATGCGTGAATAGACTGGCACAGAAGGACCCTTTACAACCATAACCCACATCAGTGGCATGCTTACACAGAAGGAAATTCAAGACTGTTTAAGACTCATAAGTGAATAAACAAAGATACCTTAGCAAACTAATGAAATTGTGTAAATGAATAAAACTGCCATTGCATTTTCATCATTTAGTCTACAGACACTAATAAGGACTCTATAACAATCAACAAAATCAATTAAAATCATAGCTGTTAGAGGCTATAGCAAATGTTTTAGGAACTGAACCACATTATCTGAATATAGACGGCAATGACTATGTGGTCATTTCTGTCAGGTCTGGCAGGTTTACTCAGTCCAGATCCTGAAAATGTACAGTGTGTACTTTAGAGAATTAGAACGAGGGAGTAGCATTCATGGCAAGGTATGCTAAAGAAGAGGAGGTCTCTGTTACATTTCTGTAAAAGCCTTCCATAAGGCTAGTTTTGTGTCTAGCCCGTTTAGGACTAGTGATACTTTCACATGGCATAAGAAGAGGAAAGAGGGCGAGAGAGAGAAAATGAAATTGTGCACTCAGTTGTTTCTGACTTGAGATGGCTGCTGAAAATACCTGTTTCAGTGAAAGAGGTGTGTGTGTGTGTGTGTGTGTGTGTGTGTGTGTGTGTGTGTGTGTGTGTGTGTGTGTGTGTGTGTGTGTGTGTGTGTGTGTGTGTGTGTGTGTGTGTGTGTGTGTGTGTGTGTGTGTGTGTGTGTGTTAGCTTGTTACCCAATTCCATAAATGATCGTTTCTCCTTGCAAATGAGAAGGAAAGGGAAATTTATATGATAAGGTTGCCAATAGCTCTATAAAAATGACATATTTCAGTTTGATGAAACTGCTCCTACTACTGATACCCTAAATGTAGACGTAGAATGAGTAATCAATAAACCTGATGCATAATGTTCAGCAAAGAATATGAGATGTTTGAGTGTTGTATGTTTTCCTGCTGATCTGTGTCACACATTTTATATTAATAGCAAAGTTCTTCAAGTATGGAGAGGAGCAGCTGAGCATCCATAAGAAGTAAACAAGAGTGATAGCTATATACCTGTTAATAGATCATGTGATCTGCATATGGAAGGGTATGCAAAGAAACTGAAAATATGACAACATCTGAAGAGAGGGGAATTTGAGTGATGGTGCTGTAAAGTTTAGATGCAGTTCCTGGTTGCTCCCAAGTTGTACTTAAATAAATAGCTTAATATTAGCGTTATTTTTAAATGTTTTATTTTATTTAAGATTTGTTTACTGGGAAAGTCCAACTTGGAACGAAGCCAACTTTTCAGCGGATGCCCGGGGAGAAACGCTCCAGACACGTCTTTATAACTTGGGAGGAAACTGGAGCACATGGAGGAAAACCACACAAATGCAGGGAAGACATGTAGACTCTGCACAGAAGGAATTCCAGCCGAGAATCAAACCGGAGAACCTCTTGTTGTGATGTGACAACATAACCGCTGCACCACTGCATTGTCCACTAACTACTAAATGTAGTAAAAAGAAAATCGAAAGACAGATTAAAGGCACTAGTGTTGAAATATGGTTAAAAAAATTAATAAAGAAATCTGGTGTTGGGTTTGAATTTGATGGGAAAAAAAAACACTGTTGGCCTCTTTAGCTGTGAAAGCTGACCAGCTGAATCTGCAGTCACAATGAAGGTTTTGAGGTAGTTATTTCTGTCAGCAATTTGTAAACGATATTGTTAGCTTCTCTGACACAAAATTAAGATCCCAAGGAGGCGCCATAGTTTTTCTTGGAGGACTGTTATACAAAACCCCTTTCAAAAACATTTTTATATGAGAAAGCATTAAGAGAAGAGGATCCATGAGCAGATATGCTGAAATGGTTGAAAAATGAACCTTGAAGGAGGAGTAAGAAAGGCCAAAGTATAGTAACTCACACAAATATTGTAAAACAAGAGAAAACCCTATCCCTAAATGGGTGCTGGTTACCTTGCTGGCACCAACTAGAAAACATTTTCCATTTGCTATTATATGATTTTCTAGTAGCAGTCTTTCTTGCTTCCATGAATACCCGCTGCACATCCTCAGTAAACAGGTACCAAAAGGAAATTAAGGCCCTACCATCCAGGCAGTCTATTGAAATTGACTGGAGTCAGAGTGTATCAAACACCCCTTTTTTATTTATTTTTTAAACACTTTTTTTTTTAATTATCACTTGTGACATAGGCAAATTTACATTTACAGAAAAATAATCAAACTGTATTAAGTTAACATTAACAAACATTATGCTTCACATATATTGCTATACATCATATAAACTAACCAACATTACATAAATTATTCAATTCTTGCCCCTTTTTTAAACAAGAAACATCTTTATTACACCATCACAACATAAGCAATCATACATTTATATAAATTAAAACAAACCTCATCAACATAATCCTAGTTGCAAGCATTTTACATCACAAACCATACTGACACACTCCCATTTACAAACATTATACATCTCTTATAATCTAACCAATCATTTTCAGTCAAACATTACATACCTCATTTAAGTCCTACCTTCTTTTAAACTCATTCCTCTCCTGTATGTATTGTTCCCACAATTCCCATTTTTCCTATGTAGTTTGCACCTACCCTTTTCTAAAGATCACAATTCCAGTTGTTTTATCTCTGTTACTATATTCACTATTTCTAATATAGTTGATTTAGATTTTGATTTCCATTTTCTAGTAATTGCTTTTTTGACAGCCACTATAATTAGACACAGCAAGGCCTTACCATGTCTAGGCAATTCTGATTCTGTATCACAGCACAGAAAAATCATATCCCTCATCACACCAGTCTGCCTACCCAGCATCTCCAACAGTGCATCCCGAAGGGAATCCTTAAAGTCCACCAATTCACTGCACTCCCTGAAAATATATTCCCAATTACCTCTTTCTTCCCCTTCTCACCTCCAACATTTGCTGTCTGCCTGAGGAAAAATTCTCTGGAGTGTCTACTTGGGGTATAGAAATATCTATGCAAACATTTCCAGGCAAAAATCCTAAATCGTCTAGATTTTGTTGCATATTTGAGAGACATACATATATCCTCCCACTGTTTATTTGTGAATTGATTATCCAGTCTCTCTTCCCAATCCTTTCTAACCTCCTCTGGTTGATTCTTATAGCTATTGTGCAATATTTTATATGATCTACTAATTATTCCTTTTTTTAATGGCAGCTTCTGTTCTAGATTCTACTAAAAACTCTACCAGTGCTGGTCTTTCATTTAGGACCCCAAAGTTCCTTTTTGTATGTGAGTAGATCCATTCTATGAGAAGTTTGTGGTACCTGCCCCTGGCCATTTCCAAAAGGGAGAACCACTGTTATCTGGGCCAGATGGAAGTTATCACAATGATCCTGAAGGACTCCTCCTGACTCATCAGACATATCCTGGATATCAGTTGAAAGGGTGGAAAAGCATACAAGAACATTCCTGTCCAAGGGAAAGAAAAGACATCTATCTTCCAGGCTTTCTTGCCTGGAGTCCTGGAGCAGAAGTTTGCCAGCTGATTGTTCAGAGAGGACGAAAAGAGGTCTACTTGAGGAGCTCCTCACAGACAAATCAAATCTTGAAAGAACCCCTTCTCTTCAGGTAAAGAGGAGTCCTTTTTTTTTTACTAGAAACCAACTTATAAGAAAGATCAATAGCCTGATTTAGACCATGAGCCACATTGAGTATTGAGAAATTTGAGGAGGAGGAGCATATATACATTTAGTTTTCTGTTTCTTTTTGACAGGAAAATAGGACCGACAGAATTATTAATGGCAGCAGCAGCAACTTCCCCAGGGAGGGGCGCAACATTCTGACCAAACAGGGAAGCCTTCTCTGTTCCCTCTCCCAGGACAGAGATGAGTGGCTGTCTCTTGCCCACTGAGGGGATCCAAACAGCTGCAGAGGTCGTGGCTAACCCCTGGTCCATAGTGGCTGTAGGTGCTACAGCAGAGTGATCTAGGGTAAAAGATGAGTGGTATCAGGAAAGAGTTTTAGCCGCAGCAGAGTCACCTACCTGTGGCTGAGGCAAACCGTTAGCCTACTGTGGTGGCAAAGGCTATTTGCTTAACTTTTTCTTTTTGTGGCTGGATGAAGGACCAACCATGGAAAAGGTAATTTGTTGCATGGTAAAGCTGAAAACAGTGCCTCTTTCCCTGTGGAAAACAAGCACCATAAGCCTGTAAAAATGTAAAGATATTAAAAGCCACTCCCCCCACCAAAAAAAAAAAAAATGAAAAGCACATTGTCAGCCCCCAAAAGTGAAATAAACACAATTTCTCCACAGAAAAAAAAGTGGTCTTAAACAACTTTTAACCACTTTTAAACTGACAGGAAAAAAGTTCTCTCCTCTTTAAAAAACTTAATCTAAAAACAACCTCAAGGTTATGCTGCTAAATGCTAGGAGTCTTAACATGCAACTGAACTCACTGGAAGCACTTCTCACCTTGGAAGATGTGGACATTTGTGCAGTCACAGAGACCTGGTTCAAGGCTGTGAAGAGCACCCCAGCCATACCAGGTTACACCTTCTTCCACACTTTCAGACCACAAACCAAAGGTGTAAAAACTAAAGGAGGTGGTGTATCAATATTCATTAAAGATAAATACACCTCTAGATTGGTTAAACAGTATGATTCCCTGGAGATACCTCAGGTGCAATTGTTGGTAGGACACTTGTTCAAGTCATTGTCATCTGCTGGACCCCCTCTATGAATTAGGACACCCACTCTGCCTATTTGGATCTACTTGAGTCTATCAAGATACATCCAAACACCAAAGTTTTGGGTGACTTTAACTATCCATCTATTGACTGGGTAAATTACTTGTGTTGAAACTCACTTGTCCAAATGTTCCTCGACTTTGTTAACTCCATTGCCATGGATGAGCTGGTTGACACCCCCACAAAGGGTACCAAGATCCTGGATCTGGTGCTTACCAATATGGGCGACCACAGTAGCACCCCCACTGTGAGATCTTCCCTGGTGAGATCCGATGACAAATCAGTCTCATTCAAAGTGACTATCACACCTTAACCCCCCCCCAACCCTCAGCAGCAACTAAACTAAAAAAATTCTCCAAATCAGATTATAACCTCTTACGGGATGGTATAAATAGCCTCACTGCACCCCCCCCCCAGATGGAACTGGCAACTATGCCGAGCTCTACACCAATGCTTTATACAAACTGTATAACTGCACTGACTCGAATGTACCTGATAGGACCAAAACAAGATCCTCAAGGAAGAGCAAACCTGCCTGGTGACAACTGCCATTAACAGGCTTTACAATAAGAGGAAGACATTGCTGTCCAAGAGTAAGAAAGAGCAAGCCCTAAACTGGAAACATCCCCTCCTCAGCTTAAACAAGCACATAAAACTTCTTGTGAAGTCCTCCAAAGCAAACTATGGATCCAAATTAGCTTCCTCAACTAAGGACAATTGCAAGACATTCTTTAGTTACATCCTTAACCTAAAAGAAAAGGCCCAGATTTGTCCTGAACTGGTAGTTAATGATACTACATATACTGAGCCTGTGGACATAGCTAACCTGTTAGCTGACAGGTTCTATGAAAACTTCACTCCCCTGTCCCCACCACACATACACCATGACATCCCTACCACCTGTTCTCTACCTTGCATATCTAAAGAGCAGGCTGTAAACGTCCTCTCTGAGGCCAAAAATACAGCACCTATGGGACTTGATAACATCCCAGGCTGTGTTCTACATGGGCTCCAACAAGAATTAGCAATACTATTGGATACTCTTTTCAGTCATAGTCTAAGCACTGGCTTTGTCCCAGATGAATGGAAAATGGCCACAGTTATCCCTGTGCAAAAAGGTGGTGCTTTCACTGACCCAGGGAACTATAGACCCATTATCCTGACTAGCCTTATCTGCAAGGCCATGGAAAGAATCATCATGGACCTTATCAACAAAGATATTGGTAATCTCCAAACACTTGATCCTACTCAGTTTGGATTTGTCAAAGGGAGATCATGCTTGTTAAACCTGGTGGACTTCTTTCAGAGAGACACCACAAACCTGGATGAGGAGAAATCTGTGCATACAGCCTACCTAGACTTAGCCAGGGCTTTTGACCACTATCCCCCACTCAGGCATCATTGACAAACTCACCCAGCTAGGTATCAACCCTTATATTGTTAGATGGGTCACTATCTGGCTCACTGATAGAACCCATTATTCAGGATAGGGGAATCCACTTCTAACAGCAGACCTGTAACCAGTGATGTTCCACAAGGATCATTCCTGGGACCTCTACTGTTTGGAATCTTTTTCTCCAAAGTACAAACAAAAACTAATGATCTGTGTCTGACAAAGGTTGCTGAGGACTACAAACTGGGAGTGGTCATAGAATCTTCAAACAATGTCAACATGCTTCAAGAGGGTCTTACACAAACAAATGATTGGTGCCAAGTCATGGCCTTAAACTAAATGCAAAAAAAAAAAAGTATTATCATCCCTTTCAGTAAGAGTGATGGTCCTGCTAACTACCACATTAATAGCAACACCCAAAGTATGTACTCAGTGGTGAGAGACCTGGGCACACAGGTTGACAGCAACCTTACCTTTGATCATCATATCTCCACAGTGGTAAGAAGGGCATTCTATATTGCTCATCTCATAAGTAAGGGCATTGCCTCCAGAAAAAAAAAAAGTTATAACCTCCCTGCTCTCTTCCCTCATCAGGCCAATAATTGAGTACAACTCCTCTTTTGGTATGTATCTTTCCAAGCACCTGCAGCAATTGGAGAGACTACAAAGGTTCCTCACAAGGAAAATTCAAGGTCTTCAGCATCTGTCTTATGTGGATTGTATGAAATCACCGTCACTTTATTCCATTTCATACAGACTACTCAAAGGTGATCCCTTCCTTGCGTATAAGGCAATCTCTGACCCTGCTTTTTTGGAAATGCTGCATATCCGGAATTAAATGGTACATGAGTTACTCACTCTAAAGACCTTAACCTGGTATGTGACATTAATAGAACCTGCTGGAGGGGCAAATTTCTCTCCCAGAGGTTACCACACCTTTGGAACAGACTCCCACTTCATGGCAAACAGAGCACCTCACTGGCCCTCTTCAAACACAATCTGAACGATGGGATGGGCAACCATAAATTCATCCTGGGGGTTCCACCTGTGTCCCTCTTGGACAGGGGCAATAGGTGCTGATCATGAAAAGAAGGGTAGAACTTGGCTAGGTTTGTAAGGGCCAAAGGGCCATTAAGCCTAGTAAATTCCTATGATCCTAAAAGTATACTAAAGTCTCATGCAGGACAGTCTCTTAAAATACAAACTCCTAGATAAAAAGCAACTTTCCTAAGGGAGAAAGTATATTTAAACAATATTTTTTTATGTGGAAGTTTTTTTTCCCCTAAAGGGAACTTATCTGCCCAGAAAAGGAGTAGCACAAGCTGACTGTAGATTTTCAAAAGCCAGCAGAAGCACACTCTTTGGAGGCAGAAAGGTTTGGCACTCAGCAGCTCAGTTTGAGCTACCAAATGGTTTAATCATGTATAAGGTGTCCTGAAGTTTGGAAGCTAGCCAGCAGTTATATCTTTGGCAGGATATAACCCATATAGCTAAGGTGATCGATATGATGACCATCAATGTATATTAATTTTATGAGAATACAAATAAGCAAATGGACCTGTGTTCTATAGCAGGATTTGTTAACTGAAAAGGCACACTGAGTGCATGTTCCAAACCTGGCCGTGAGAAAGCAGATAAGTCCTATGCTAACAAAGATGCAATCATAACAGAAGAAATAGTTAATCCTGATGAAACTGTGGCAGAATCTATGATCCTAAGAATGGAAAAGTATTAAAAAATTGGAGACAGCAGAGTATTTGTGGAAAATTATTATTTGCTGTACGCATGGCAGAAGAGAAGCACATTTATCCTAGCAATCATGGGATGTCAAGAACCAGATGTAAGATTCAAGCTACTATATCTAGCTATATTCAGAGTATTTTATCCTGGAGGAATCTAAAGGTAAAAAAGGAGCAACTGCAAGTAAAACAATTTTTACTATTAGTATTTGCATAAAACATTTCATGATATAAGCTGCATGTTATATTGAAAAGCAGTTTTGTAAAGTATACAGTTAGAGGTATTTTAAATGTGGGTGGATCTTTTCAATGACTGTTGCATGTGTTAAAGATATTAAAGTAAACCTTTTGAGATGTAAGGAATATAGGCTTTACAGTATAACAACAGAAGTAAAACTTGACTGAAGCAAGTTTAAATTAATATAATGCTGTGATCTTGGGCTGCTGGGGTGGGGTTGTAAAAGTATACTGATGATATTATATATAGTATTAAGATGATGGTTTCCTTTGTTTTTACAAGGGTGAATGTCTAGATTAATGCCCCCTGGCTTAAGCTATAAACACATTTTTATAAGCAAATAGTGTCTTTGTGGATTTAAAGAAAGCATATGACAGGGTGCCTAGAGAGGAGTTGTGGTATTGTATGAGGAAGTCGGGAGTGTCAGAGAAGTATGTAAGAGTGGTACAGGATATGTACGAGGGTAGTGTGATAATGGTGAGATCTGCGGTGGGAGTGACGGATGCGTTTAAGGTGGCAGTGGGATTACATCAAGGATCACCTCTGAGCTCTTTCTTATTTGCAATGGTGATGGACAGGTTGACAGATGAGATCAGACAGGAGTCTCCATGGACTATGATGTTTGCAGATGACATTGTGATCTGTAGTGAGAGTAGGGAACATGTGGAGGAGACCCTGGAGAGGAGGAGATATGCTCTAGAGAGAAGAGGAATGAAGGTCAGCAGGACTAAGACAGAATATATGTGTGTGAATGAGAGAGAGGATAGAGGAATGATGAGGATGCAGGGAGTAGAGGTGGTGAAGGTGGATGAGTTTAAATACTTGGGATCAACAGTTTAGAGTAATGGTGAGTGTGGAAGAGAGGTGAAGAAGAGAGTACAGGCAGGGTGGAGTGGGTGGAGAAGAGCGTCAAGAGTGATTTGTGACAGATGAGTACCAGTAAGAGTGAAAGGGAAAGTCTACAAGAGGGTAGTGAGACCAGCTATGTAATATGGGTTGGAGACAGTGGCATTGACAAAAAGGCAGGAGTCAGAGCTTGACATGGCAGAGTTGAAGATGTTAAGATTTGCACTGGGTGTGACGAGGATGGACATGATTAAGAATAAGTATATTAGAAGGTCAGCCCAGGTTGGAAGGTTTGGATACAAAGCCAGAGAGGCAAGATTATGTTGGTTTGGACATGTGCTGAGGAGGGATACAGAGTATATTGGGAAAAATATGCTAAGGATGAAGCTGTCAGGTAACAGGAAAAGAGAAAGGCCTAAGATAAGGTTTATGGATGTAGTGAGAGAGGACATGCAGCTGGTTGGTGTGACAGAGCAAGATGCAGAGGACAGGAAGAAATGGAAACAGTTGATCCACTGTGGTGACCCCTAATGGGAGCAACCAAAAGAAGAAGAAAGAAAGGCTTGGAAAATAAGACAATGACGAAAGTCCTGAAAATGCTAAGCTTCTTGTATCTGCAAAGATATTAGCTTGTCTTTTCAGTTAACAAATGTTTAATATAAGAATGTATAATTTAGTTTTATTTAAAGGTAGACAGTGCACTTTTTTCTTAAAGCTAAAAGTTAATGTTTTCTGAAAGCATACAAAATGTTTTTTACATCTGGGAGGATAACAGAGATAAGAAAAGAACAGACAGCAATTGGCATAAGTGGGGACACAGGCTGTAACATGTAATTTAACATGGGAAAATTTAATTTTAGATTAGGTTATGCCTGGGGGTGCAGTTGTATTTTTTAGACAAGTGTTACTATCTGGAGGGTTAAATGCCATTTCTTGAAAAGGTACATAGTTCTGTGTGTTTGCTCTAAGTTAATAGGGGATGGGGTGTGCTGAAAATGTATTTACTTTTTTTTTTTTGATTGAGGTTTTTTATTAAAGCAAAAAGTCTTGAAATGTGACATAAGTTCAAATGGATATGAGAAGAAACTGTATAAAATATCAACTTGCCAAACATTAATGCATGCATATAAGACACAAGCTAGAAATACACATTCAAAAAAAAAAATCTGTCATGTCTAATAAGTGGGAAGAATAGCTTTTTATCATAATAGCTACTTTACTCGCAGTATTGTGGAATATAAGTGGCTTTATAGCTATAGACAAAATGAAAGCATATTGAATTATATTAAGAAATACAGAGTGCAAATGGTAATGCTGCAGGAGACACGTTTAGAAAGAAATGAGCATGGGAATTCGACAAAGAAAGGATTTCAGGATGGATATTCAGCAGAATATCAGTGAGAAACAATGTGGAAGTAATAATACTGACTTCAGGAGGGGCTCCTGTAGTGATAGAAGATGAAAAAGACAATAATGGAAGATTTGTAGTAGTAGGAGGCTACTGGTAATAATGGAGAATTATGCTGGCATGTACTGTATGTAGATTCCACCAAAAACTGCTATTATGTACCTTAAGAAATTTTTATGAGAAATAATTAGCTTTCAGCAGGGAATATTAGTTATAGATGGGGAATGTAACTTAATTTGCAATAATGAGGATGAATTAGGGGGAGCTAGAAGAGAAAATATAACAAAAGAGGCTAGATTTCTGAACTTTATAAAAAAATGGTATGGAAGAAGTGAATTCAGTAGTAGAAACTCAGATATAATTTACATAGTATTCCCCAAAGTATAATAACTGCTCTTCACTGGACAGAAATTTTATTTCCCAGGAATATTTGTATTTAATTGAAAGCTTTGACAGATATCCAATTACTATTTCAGATCATGCATAAATAAAAAACAAGACAAATATATAGGGTAATAAAGTAAAATTAGATACTGATACTTTTTCCTTCAACTGTTAAAAAGAAAGTAATTTAAGGAATGGGTAGTGGAAATAATTTAAGAGTTATTATGAAAGATAGACATTTCTTCAGAAAGTATAGCTAATGAGTGGGATAAAATGAAAATTAAGTTTAACAATTGGATAGAAATAAAAATAAATATTTGGTCAAGAACTAAAAGGAATATTAACCTGACAAAGGTTATAAAGTATTGCAGAATAAGGGGACTCTCACACAACAAGAAGAGAAGCAACTGCAGAGTGCTAAAGAGAAAATAAGAGAGTATTTTGATAATATGCATGAGTTTGTAAAAATTCCTGTTAAGCAATTATTTTTTTATTACAACTCCAGAGCACAAAAACTTTTATCACAATGACTTAGGGAACAGAAAGTAGAAAGGGCTATTGCCAATGAATGAATGAATAAATAAATAAATGGATGAATGAATGATCCTATAGTGGTATTAGAGATATTTTAAACATTTTATAAAAATGTGTATAAATCAGAGGAATGTGGAAACAAAGAAAGAGCACAAATGGAAACATTAATTGAAGACTTAATTATATCAAGATTAAAAGAATAAGAAGCTCTAAACTAATAATTAAATAAGAGGAGATGAGATAAAATGTGATATATAATCAATCTACATGGAAGTCTCCAAGATCAGATGGTATTCCTGTGGAACTTTGGAAAGTATGAGAGAAGAAAGTGATAAAGAGCTGGAATATTTTGTTTAATGTGTTCTTTTTTTCCAAAGGAGGTGAAACACCAGCAGCTTAGAAGAAAGCTGTGGTAGCTGGATTACCAAAAGAGGGTAAAGACCTGTCAGACCCAGTCTCATATTGACCTATTTCAAGTTTAAATCATGATTATAAAACATTTATGTCTGTACTAGCTAAAATAATGACAAAGGTATTGCCTTGGTAGATATGGATCAATGCAGTCTTATGGAGGAGATGCAAACATTTGACAAAGTTAACAGGACAATAATGATCCAAAGGGAAACAGAAAGTAAGAGAATACTGCTGTTGCTGGTGGGTCTTGATACAGGGAAATGATTAGACAGTGTAAGCTGGGATTTTATGAGTAGAATAATGGAAGCATTTGCATTTCCTGATGCAATAATAAGGTTAATTAGGGTCAGAGGCAAGAATTAAAGTGGGAAAGTTCCTCTCTGATAAGTTGTGTTAGAGCAGAGGAACCAAGCAGGGGTGTCCTCTTTCTCCTTTATCTGCTTTATATTCTAAAGGAGAACTGCACCCACATACTCCAAATACATGTTTATTTCATCATCTTTTGGTGTTTCCTACATTTTAACACCACTCTGGAACTATTTAAAGGTTTTTAAATATTTTTATACATAATTTCTGAGTCTGAGCACATGGGGTTGGGCATCTTGAAGTAATTCCGATTGTTTAGTCTGCCTCCAGGTATCCCACAATGCAGTGCTTGCCTGTAAAAAGTTATATCATACAGGCCTCTTTCTTCCTAAAGCTCCTGTCACTGCATTCATTTTACATGCATACACTGCTGTCTTTCAGTCAGTTTTAAGTAACATTTCATGCCATTCAATGACTACTTAAAACACAAACAGTGCAAATGCCATAGAACAGACTTTCAAAGTGCTTTTTACTGTTGCTTCTTTTTAAAATGGCTAAACTGCAGGTTTTTTTTTTTGTGCAGCCTGAATTGTACTAGTTTGACTCATCTCCCATCCCCCTTCACACCTAACTTCCCTAGCTGTCAAACTGCTAAGGGTAATTTGAGCTGCTACCAGCTGTGATTGACAGCTCACAGCAGGAGACTTGACTTGTACAGTTTCCTTGTTCTAGCCTTTACTTTCTGTATGGGTAGGGGAAGGACCAGGGAGCTGTGACATCACAGCATGGGTGGGTTTTTAAGATGGTCATGATTATGTCAATCTGGGGAGGGAAATGGCCAGAAAACTACCTGTATTCAGTGGCCTTGATGACATCAATGAATTTGGAGACTTTTTCAGGGCGGGATAAAAGTTTTTTGAAAGTGAAACCACCACAGTACAGTAAGGTACTGTTTTAGTGGAGAAAAACAGTCAATTTAAAATATTTTAAATGCTGTGTTGTTGTTTTTCATAGCAGGGACAATAAATAGGGGGAAAAGGATAGAGAAGTTGAGCATTTAATAAGAAAATCACATTGTTGTCCTTTAAGCTATTAAAATAAGGGATTCAGAAATTCAAGGATATAGATGGAATGATAATTAAGAAAAGTTAATTTTATTTACAAGAGATATTATTTTTTAATTGATAAATCCAGAAAAGAACATATTTGTGTTGTGGAACATTTTGAGAGAGTGTCAAGTCTTTTTGGAATATAAAATTAATGAAGATAAAACAAATGTTAAAGTCATAAATTATGTATACCCACCCATGACTTGGTTCAGCAATATCCATACTTATGGGGACAGAGTAAACTGCAAAAGGCTTCTGTTATAGCAGCTAAGGATATGTGGGAAGAGACTAAGAAAATGATAAAAAAACAAAAAACTGGAAGCTCGTTTATGGATACGGATAGTAAGATACAAGAAATGAAAATGTTTTTAGTCCCTTTAATTTTATATATTGGTCAGCCATATGTTTATCTACCAGAGGTGAAGTTGTGGCAATATTTAATAAAACAGTTGAAGGAATGCATTCTGGGAAAGAAAGAGGAGAAGAATTAAGTGGCATACATTCATCCTTCCAATAGAACAATGTGGTTTAGGATTACTTGATTTGAAAGGATATTGTAGAGCTACACAGTTAAGGCTCATATGCTCACAAGCAGAAGGTTATAACAGAGTGGGGTGAGGCCAAGAAAAAGTTTGGACTGCAAGTTAGAGACTGCCTTCCCTATCAGGGATTGATATCAGACTATAAGCAATGAGAAAGGGATAGGGGAGTCCAAATGAAAGATCTGTTCTGCTAGGTATTTTAGTCAAATATTCAGCAGAAGTTGCTGTTAAAAAGAAATAATTACTAGGGCATATCAAATATCGCATGATACCTGTAAGAATCATTCAGAGAAGTCTAGAAAAGATTGGGAAGAGAAATACTATAAAAGCAATTTACAAGGGAAGAATGGGAGGACATATGTATGGCTTCCAAGTACAGAACAAAGTCCAGAAGGTGTAGGATTTTTGCTTGAAATTGTTTGCACAGATATTTTAACACTGTAAACAGACTTAAAAGAATTCTTCCTCAAGTAGAGAGGAAATGTTGGAGGTGTGATGTTGAAGAAAAAGATAACTGGGATTTTTTTTTTTTTTTTAGTATAATGAGGTGGCAGATTTTATACATTTCCTACAGAGTACTCTGTCAGAAATACTGTGGGAGCAAATGGCTGTAACTAAGGAAATTATTCTTTTGAGCAGGGACATAGGATCTGCATTGCATAGACATAGTAAGACCTTACTTCTGCTGGCTGCCAAAAAAGCAATTATTGAAAATCAAAATCTTAATCTAACCCAACTGTATTTGAAGTACTAAATATTGTAAAAGAGATAAAAGAAGGATCTTTACATAAGGTAAAGATCAAAGAACTTAAATTTGTGGGAACGGTACATAAAGGACAGTGACCAGGAGGAATGAGGTTTAAATTAAGGCAGGAAATGAGCAATTTATGTAATGCTGGACTGAAAACAGTCATTATAAAGAAATAAAACATGTAATGGATAATGTACATAAAAAGAAAAATAGAAAAAATATATACACCATCAGAGGTAAAACACAGCTGCAACTCGATGAGGACAAACACTCAGCCAGTCAAAGAAATAAAAATCCACTATTTATTCCAGCACAAAAACAGGTAAGCGCTTTCGCATTGGAGCTTCATCAGACCTTTACAAACAGTAGACCTAACCTATCTTTTATAAAAAAACATCTCATCTAATAAATCAATTAAATAAAAGAATTAAATAATCAACACTTAAAGTCACAGTAAAGAAATACAGAGTAATAAAAAACAAAGTTAAAAATAAGGACGTTACACAATACATCCATACAATCTACATTCTAAAAATCACTTTAAACCAAAAAACACTTTAAACCAAAAAAACATTCACAAACTATAAACTCAACAGAAAAAAACAAAAACCATCAAAGACTTCATTTACGAAGTCTTCTTTTCTTCAAAACTGGCTTAATAGAAGCCCTTTCATTAAGGCCACTGCCTCGATCTGCTCTTAAAAGAACAATCCACCTTGATTCCTTATACTCAGTATAAGCAATAATATCCCCTTCTCTGATGCTAGGTGTAACAGTTTCAATCACCTGAAATTTAAATGTATGAGTGCACCCAAACTCAGTGGCATGCTTGGCAAGTGCATTATGTGGGGACCCCTTCCTAATGTGATAGAGATGTTCCCTCATTCTATCACGCAGGGGTCTGTTTTTTTTCCCAACATAAAATGCACTGCATGCCACACACTGAGCCAGATAAACCACATGTGGGGTCATACAATTGTTAACCCCTCTGAAATAAAAATCCCTACCAAGATCAGGGTGATGAAAAACACCAGATGAGTCAATATAACCACAAAAATTACACGAGTCACACGCTACCGTGGAACCACGGTGAAACCTATCAACATTATTGTGTGTCCCAGAACATAGTAACCTCTTCAGGTTCATATGATTTCTATACCTAAAACAAAATAAGGACATGCCCTAGTGGACCTTAAATCAAGAAGGTCAGACCACTGTCTACTCAGCTCATCCCTGGTATAGCCCCTATCCAGAAACTTCTTCTCCAGGCCTGGTCATTTCCTTCTGAAATCCTACTAATGAGGGATTTAATCTCGATGCTCTCATACCCTGTCCCCTGATGAGATTCTTAAAAATGTAACCTGGATGAGCTGAGTAGACAGTGGTCTGACCTTCTTGATTTAAGGTCCACTAGGGCATGTCCTTATTTTGGTTTGCCTCCAGAATTGAATAATTTCTCCCCATCTACTAGTGGCAATAAGACTAAGATTCCACTTTTTTATACTAATGATTACAGAAGAGTCACTGATTTGTTCCATCACCATTGGTCCATTCTTTTAGTGGACGATGACACTAGCAATATTGTGGGTAGTTTTCCCACTTTTAGGTATAGAAATCATATGAACCTGAAGAGGTTACTATGTTCTGGGACACACAATAATGTTGATAGGTTTCACCGTGGTTCCATGGTAGCATGTGACTCGTGTAATTTTTGTGGTTATATTGACTCATCTGGTGTTTTTCATCACCCTGATCTTGGTAGGGATTTTTATTTCAGAGGGATTAACAATTGTATGACCCCCACATGTGGTTTACCTGGCTCAGTGTGTGGCATGCAGTGCATTTTATGTTGGGAAAACCAACAGACCCCTGTGTGATAGAATGAGGGAACATCTCTATCACATTAGGAAGGGGTCCCCACATAATGCACTTGCCAAGCATGCCACTGAGTTTGGGTGCACTCATACGTTTAAATTTCAGGTGATTGAAACTGTTACACCTAGCATCAGAGAAGGTGATATTATTGCTTTTACTGAGTATAAGGAAACAAGGTGGATTGTTCTTTTAAGAGCAGATCGAGGCAGTGGCCTTAATGAAAGGGCTTCTATTAAGCCAGTTTTGAAGAAAAGAAGACTTTGTAAATGAAGTCTTTGATGGTTTTTGTTTTCTCTGTTGAGTTTATAGTTTGTGAATGTTTTTTTTTGGTTTAAAATGATTTTTAGAATGTAGATTGTATGGATGTATTGTGTAACATCCTTATTTTTAACTTTGTTTTTTATTACTCTGTATTTCTTTACTATGACTTTAAGTGTTGATTATTTAATTATTTTATTTAATTGATTTATTAGATAAGATGGTTTTGTATAAAAGATAGGTTAGGTCTACTGTTTGTAAATGTCTGATGACGCTCCAATGCGAAATCGCTTACCTGTTTTTGTGCTGGAATAAATAGTGGATTTTTATTTCTTTGACTGGCTGAGTGTTTGTCCTCATCGAGTTGCAGCTGTGTTTTACCTCTGATGGTGTACATATTTTTTCTTTTTATGTACATTTATTCATTTTACACCACAGTGGTTTTACCCAGTGAATGCTAGCAATCTTCGTTTTTATTTCTGGACATGTAATGGATAATGTTTATAAATGGGAAAAAAGTATTACATAAAACATGAAATACAACCAACCGGACTGAAACACAGAAAACCAATAAAAATAACAGTCTGACTGTGCAGGACTAAATCACCATAAAATTTACTGAGCACTCTCATCTAAATGAAAAGACTTCATTAGAATTATAGAACACATAGGAACTGAATCATTGATAAAATACACACCAAGCCATGTGCTCAAAAAACACCACTAAAGATTATTTCACTCTATTGTGTTTCTCTTTCAAAATTCAGTTGATGGATACATAGTCATTTAACACCTGTAATCTATCAGCAGCTAATTTCAGTTGCTGAAATAGTTCTTTTTTTCAGTAAATTGGTTTGCCAATCAGTTCTTTTTTCAGTAAATTGGTTTGCTAATCACCCCCCCCCCCATTTTGATATTAAGCCTTCTTTAACACAACAAAATGAAACTTACTGAAATATGGAGAGCCAAGACTGTGCTTTGCTACTGGATTGTTGCTATCTTTTTTTCTTACAGTATACATGTGCTGGTACATTCTGTGCTTAAGCCTTTTCTCAGTCTTACCCACATAGTAAGATGAGCATGAGGTACATGTAGCAAGACACTCCATACCAATACTATGGCAATTAAAAAATCCTTTACTAAAAATAGTTCTGTTACCAAATGCATCATATTTACTAACATTGATGCACCTATACTGCTTATAGGCATGGCCGGCCTTAGGCATAGGCCAACTAGGCGGGCGCCTAGTGCGCTGTGCAGCTTAGCCAGTATTTTTGTGTAGGTAGACCAGAATAGGGGCACTGGTTAGTGTGGTGGGGGGGCGCCATGGAGCCCTTTTGCCTAGGGCACCAGTTGACCTAAGGCCGCTCCTGCTTATAGGTGCCACATTTTACAATACCAACCCACGCGTTGGTCTTTCAATATGGTTTAGCTATCTCTTAACAGGTCATAATATTCATGCTACTCTTGTATTAAAAATGTTGTGGCTTAGTGGTATGTCATGCAGACTGGTAAGTCCAAGGTGTGGGGTTTGAAACTGACAAGGATATTTGTTGGGAGGGTGGCCTAATGGTTACAGTGTTTGCCTTACAAACACAAGGTGCAGGGTTTGAGTCTCACTAGGGAAAATTGGCTAAGCTTAAAATGGCTCGCAAGGGCAATTAGCTTAGTACTAACCTATGAAATACCCACCTTACTGGCAAGACCATCAAAGTTGTCAAAAACTTCCTGATGCTTAGATACAATATTCCTAATTTGTTTATTGTCACTGGAAAATGGCAAACACATAGCATTGAAACAAACATTACTACTGATTTGTATTTTAATGTTATCATTAATGCATAGAGAGTTCTGTAAAATAGGGGCAAATCTATCAACCCTTTTAGATGAAACCTCAGTTTCTACATCAGAAATAAGTCCCAGGGTATATACTCTGTCAAATAACTGTTTAAAACAATAATTTGTTGTCAAAAAACAGGCCCTTGGCTATAACAAGGGGAAATTGCTCTGAAGGTGCAAGTAAGAATTCCTAAAAGTTGTTTTTCTTAAAATCTTAGATTCAAAACATTTTTTTTCATAATTCTTATAAATCATTACATCGAGAAAATCAGTAATGGAAATAGAACAATGACATATGAACCTTAAAAAAAATCATACTTTTTCTCTAAAAAGTCAAAGAACATCTACAGTTTACATAATGAGCCAGTCTATGATAAAAATGTAATCTATAAAACATATACACAGTTTGACATGCTGGAAATAGGAATTTTGAAAAAAAAAAAAAAAAAAAAAACAGGCGCTTCTCCCAATAAACTAAAGCAGGATTAGCAAAAATGGGTGCTGAAGCAAAACTCACAGCAACCCCAGAATACTGCTTAAAAATTCATTTTCAAACATAAAAAAAATATTTGACAGGACCAGTTCCATAAAACACAAACTAAATCAATGTCAGTGCCACCAACAAATGTAGAATTAAGATGAATGTCACAGAACCATTCCAATTCCAAACCTTAGGGAAGAACTGTAATTAAGTTCCTTACAACAGCTGTAACCAATATTGTATTTGAAGAAACATTAGTGCTAGGTAAAATATCAAGTATGTGCCCAGAATTTCTCAGCACCCGAGGAAATAAATCCATAATGCCCATAAGTTTTCTGTCAATAAAACTGCTAGTGGCACAGAATTACTCCAACCAGCCTTTTTTACTCCATGCATTAACCATTTCTGATTTACAGACAACTCCCACAGTGCCATACCATGAAGAATTGCAGCACCACAGTGGACTGTTGCCGTTATATACCGTAAGTGCTAAAGAGGCACTTGAGGAGTCTGACCTATGTTAACTGTGTGTTTTCCCACAGAAATACCTGCTGTAAGGCATTTAAGCAGCCAAGTGATTCAGAGAACTGCTTGGCTAAGTACACTATCTTGGCCAGCTCTGCTAATGAACAAAGCTAAATGTTTGCTTTCACTTATTATTTTGAATGGGTAAGATCACATTAGAGGTAAGTACTGGGGAGTTAAGCAGCAGAGTAGCAGTGGTGTTCATGTGTGTGTGTGTGTGTGTGCATGTGTTCTGTGTCTTTGCATGCATGAATGAGGTAATGTATCCATTAGTGCAAGCAGGTGTTTGTGTGTGTGTGTGTGTGTGTGTGTGTGTGTGTGTGTGTGTGTGTGTGTGTGTGTGTGTGTGTGTGTTGGGAGGATCATGCCTCCACTCTCCCTTAGACTAACAAGCAAATCCTGCAATACTGTGGGATGGGGAACACCATACACCAGGGATTCTCTTTACATGGTGACCTAAAAGCACTTAGAAATCTAATAGAAATGTTTTTGCAGCATAAATGATGTGTGGAGGGGAACACTAGACACCAGGGATATGTTTTATATCATACCCTAAATGCACTTAAACATGTTCAAACCTTGTACCCTCAGCACTCACAGGCTTCTGCACCACCACTGTTCTTGCATTTCATCTTAAGTCCTTGAAAAAGAAATTTAAATAAAAGAGCAGGATTTCAATCCCTGCATGCGTGGACCAGAAAGCAGCTTGTCAACTCAGAGCATTAACCCTCTATCCTAACTGAGGGGAGTTAATATTATGCTACAAATTTTATTCAGTAAGGAAGTATGAAACCTAATATCTGTCATTAATGATGGATTGTAATGGTTTGTGAGTTATGAGAGATGGAGCAGGTATGCCAGGCAAACTCAGGTGTATACTGTAAAATAAAGGAAAACCTAACAGAGATGGGGGTGCATTTGTGTGTGTGTGGGGGGGGCTAACACACCTCTAAAAAGGTGTGCAAAGGCTTTGAGGCAAAGATGGGAAGAACACTAGATGACACCTGGAAGAAGTTTTAAATCGATTACTGGGACTCAATTAAAAAGTTAATATAACAATAGGTATAGTATCATTATACACTTTACAATCAATAAGAAGAATGAAACTCTAATGTCTGGCATTACTGACTACCTGTAAGGATCGATGATTTACAAGGGCAGAGACAAACATATGAAGATACATCCAGGACATTCTGCCAAATCAGGCACATGTAAGAGGTGTATGTTTAAATATGTGTAGGAGTGAATGGAGGTTGCCTGTGCCAACACAATGTATGGGCTACCCAAGGCACCCACGGCAGAAAAGTACTGATTTGCACTCACAGTGTGTAACAGCAATTCAGATACAACAAAAATGAGCTGATAACAAGGTCTCTTTTCATTACAGCTAACATGTCTCTGAATCACATGTTCCATGAATGCAGACAGAGTGTGTCCCATTTGGCTGCATCTCCTACTGCCCATATTGTTTTTTTTTCTGAATCTCTCGGCTGTTTCTCAACCATCACATATCAAACATATGCCTTCTTGTAGGTGGGATCATTTTTTCAAGTTTTGCAGGGGTACAGAAATATTTGTGTAAACATTTCCATATAAAATTCTAAATGTTCTTCATTAAGTTGCATAGCTAGAATTAAGACATATATCTCTCCAGTGCTCATCTGTAATACTTTAATCAGTCACTCCATGCTATATTTACATTTGCACTGTATTCCCTTCTCAAATCTAATATTGTCTTATATGTTCTGCTTATTACTCTTTTCTGATCTGCAATATCTGTTCCTGCCTCAGTTATAAAATCTAGTGTTTATACCTTAACAAAATACTTTTCACTACCAGCATATCTTCCTACAGCTCTGCTATTAGACCTGAATATGCAAGTTGATCTGACTTCAGTAAACCTAAAATGTGTCTATCTTCATCCTATTTTATTACTTTATCTCATTTTATCATCTCCTCCAAAAACTGTAGATTAAATGCTGTTCTAGTTAGAGTGCTCTTAGGAAATATTGCATCTAGGCTGTATCCATCTAACATTAGCAAAACTCTATCACAAATAGGTGTCTTGTAGAGCATATACAATTCTGTGTAGCCATGGGTAGAACTAACTAAAGTGCTTCAGTTGCTCTAATCTTTTTAGAACCACATGTGGAACTAACTAGACTGCCTTAATTCATTAAAACTGATGTAGTGCGGCATATACAAAGTGCTATCTCCTTGTGCAAAGAGTTTTTGAGTTGCTGTGTTTGCTGTGTTTTCATTTTTTTTAAAGAAAAAATAAGAAAATCTGTATAGATGTAATTATACTGAATCTATGTGAACCTAATGGGTATTGTTAAACTGGAGATTTGCATCTGCCTAGGATCCTTACCTTTAGTAGCTATTTAGTAGCTAATTAGAATATTTAGAAAAGTAACTGACTTTTTACCTGCCTAATTGGGTTTATGTATTCTAGTATTTTTTTAAGCTGTTATTACAGGAGTAAGTGTGGCCAAAACCCTTCTGTTTTTTCTTTACCAGTTTGTTTCTGTTCCCCTTTATGTAACTAACTCTCCAACCTGCATGTCCTGTATAAGGAATTGGGAACTTGTCCTATCTGAAGACCATCCTATTTTACCTAAAACTAGGGGGCTAAGAATAGAGCCAAAACTCTCCCTGAGCATCATTCCCTCAAGAAACAAGAAAGTATGTCTACCAGAACATTGTATGTACTTAATAGACTTATCTAAATGTATATCTGGAAGTAAATTGCAGGTTTAGCATACACTCCCTAGCCAAGACAGCCAGCAGCCAAAAGCCATCTCTTCTCCCACCTACCATACCCTCCCCTCTCATTGCCTCTGTATATATTTATCCTATCTTTTCCCTCCTATTACTTCTTGTCCTGCTAGCCCCTATGAGTAGCCACGGTTGCAGTATATCATATTGACCAGTAGGTGGCACCCTCTTCCCATGACTAATCTCCTTGAACACATATCTTACTATCTTAACATATAACTCTCAGGCATTCCAGTTTTTTCTAAACTTGTCTCTCCTGCAGTCCCACTCTGTCCTTCTATTTTACACTGCTTATCTCTCTAGCAACCCTCCCAACCATCTCTCCCAAACTTACCTTAGCAGTCAGCACTGCACTGATTGTTTTCCTGGGGTTTAATCCTTCACTGGCTCTACCCGCTCCATTCGCCCTGCGGGCTCACTCTGCTCCCCTAACCTGCCCCCATTTCCCACACGCCCCCAGTACCTCTACATTTATCCTCCCTGAACCACACCCCCATCCACACATTCACTCTCAGTACCCACCTCCTTAAAGTGATATAACCCATTGCCATTGTGTTACACACAAACCACAATTGGAACTTTCCCTCTATACTAAGCTATAACTACTACCTCATTATGCTACCTTCATCAAGCTCACCATTCCCAAAGGTCCTTCTCTTAATTCTACTCTTACCTTTCCTTTCTATACCTTACCTACTTACATTATATGAATACATTAACTGCCTAGGATTTTATAACTCCATTAGCCAAACATCTACAGCAATACCTGAAGTCCCTTTTAGCAATATATATATATATATATATATATATATATATATATATATATATATATACACACACCCAGCACAACTAACTACCTACCAGCTAAGTATCATAGACTGACCCACATTAAATTCTATAGTCCAAGAACTAGGAAATTCCACAATCTAACATGTACACTCTTAAAACTTACAATGAGAGTACAATTTCACCCCTTAATAGATGGTGATGTCCACCCAAACCCTGGACCAACCTCTACTACATCTTCATTGCCCCACACCCCAATTCCTGCTAACATACAATTGCTAGAAAGACCGTCTAACTCACTCTTGATAGCTCATCTCAATATACACAGCATAAACAATAAAGTTGCCCACCTACATGCACTCATGGATGTACATTCATTTGGCATCCTATGTCTTATTAAAACAGGGCTCAAAAATGCAACACAAGATAATGAAATTATTCCACCCAGCTATAATATCCTGAGGCTAGACCATAAAGCTAAGAAGGGTGGGGGAGTAGCTATTCTATATAAATCTGGCTTACAGGTGATCCCTATAGATTCTCAACCTCCACTAATAAATAAGGCTGAAATCCATATTTCCAAATTACAACTTAATAAACATAAATCCATCTACATCACCTGTATTTATCTTCCCCCAGGTATTAACTCTAGCACCCTATTAGTTGGCTATCTAATACCTACTCACAAGAAACCATAGTGTTTGGCGACTTTAATATCAACTGGAAGAGCTGTTCCTCAGAACAGCCACCTACTCATATTAACCTATACGGTTTGACCCAAACCATTACATCCCATACAAGGACCAATAAACTCAATGGCAAGGAAATCACCTTAGATTGGATTCTCATAAACAATCACCACCAAACTTACAAAGTAGGAACCCTCCCCGAAGATCTAAGTGACCATTCACTGACCTTTATAATCAGATATAAAAGTGACATTCCAAACTCAACGACCTACAGAACAATAAGGACCAAAAAGAATTTTAACCCTGATAGCTTTCAAAAAGAACTTTTGGCATGCGATTGGTCACCCCTAAAAAAACTACCTCTAGATGAAGCAGTAAAATACTTTAATTCAAAAGTCTTAGCTATTTTAGACTACCACACCCTAACACGTACAATTAGAGCCAAGGCTAATCCAGCCCCATGGCTCTCAAAAACTACCTGGTAAAAAAATCCTCCTTAGAAACAAATTGTGGGCAAATTGGCATTCAACTAAAAACCCTGTTGATCAATTAAAGTTTAGACAGCTTAGAAATGAAATAAAAAAGCCATATTGTTAGACAAAAATAATTTTTACTTTGAGCTCCAAAAAACTCACCAAAATAAACCACAAAAATTCTGGTCATGCATTAATAGACTCTTACACCCTGGTCATTCAGCCACACCCATCCCTTTAGGCTCTGATCACAATAACCCTACTCAAATGGCCAATACCTTTAACACTTTTTTTCACAGAGACTATTCAATCTCTTGCTAATCAGCTATCCCCTGATACATCATCATCAACCACCTCCATCACTAATGCACCCCCTTAATTTCACTTTCAGTCTGTTCCTACATCCCTTGTCTGTACCCTTTTACATAAGCTTAAACCTACCACCCTCTTTGCAGACCTATTACCTGCAGAATACCTGCAAACAGCTGCAAAAGCCATAGCCTTCCCAGTTTCCATCCTGATTAATAGAACTATTACAGAAGGAACTATCCCATTACTCTGGAAAATTTCTCACATTATCCCTTTGCATAAGGGAGGCAACTCCAACTAATTATCAAATTGTAGACCTATAGCCATATTATCACCACTAGCAAAGATCATGGAGAAATGCATTCATAAGCAGCTGTTAACCTACTTAATAGAAACAAATTTACTAGCCAACTGCCAACATGGTTTTAGACCATTTCATAGCACCACCTCTGCTCTTTTATCTTTCACAGACTGTATTAATAAGAACTGCAATGACACGTTATCCTCAGCCCTCTTTATTGACCTTTCAAAAGCCTACGATATGGTTAACCACCACTTACTCAATATACTCAAAAATCTATCTCTAGACTCACTGGCTATTCAATGGTTCTAATCATACTTAGACAACAGGCAGCAGACTGTCCTATGGGAGAACAACTTATCCTCCCACCTCCCAATTGTCTTTGGGGTCCCTCAAGGCTCCATATTAGGCCCTCTCCTATTCTCTATTTTTATAAATGACCTATACTCTGTTATACCTCAAGCTACTTGCATCCAATATGTGGATGATTCCACACTAATATGCTCTGCCTCCTCACCATCTGTCCTATAGTCCATAACCCAAAATGTGTTAACACAATCGAGAAATGGCTTCTACATTGATGCCTCATTCTGAATCCCAAAAAAACAAAACTGTTACTATTCACTCCCACACGTAGGGCCTCCCCACTTAATTTTACTGTCACATCAAACAATGGCACTATTATATCTCCTGATTGTACTACTAAACTTCTTGGGGTTCTAATTGACAACAACCTTACCTTTGATTCCAATATTAATAGTACTATAAAAGCACTCAAAAAAGCTAGGATCCCTATATAGGATTAAATCTTTTTTGTCACCACTAGCCAGGACCACCATTGCCCGTACCCATTTAATCTCTACCTTACTCTATGCCTCACCTGTATATATGAAACTATGTAAAAGCAACATCAACAAGCTAGCAATCTCCTACAATAATATTGCCAGATTTGCAACTGGATCTGATTTCAGAGCCCACCATTGTGATAATCTTAAGCAGCTAGGATGACTAGAACTGCCAAATATAATACTACTTAATCAATTAACAGTTGCCCACAAGATCCTGTACCAACCTACTAACACACCAATACTTACTAACCTAATCACCCCCTATAACAACCTCAAGACCCTAGCTCATCAAATAAACTACTTGTACGAATAGGTAAAGCTAACAACTTGGCTGGTGACTCCTTGTTTGACAATACAGTTGGAAAAACCTGGAACTCCCTCCCAAAAGACCTAACTACCATTACCTCTACAACATTATTTAAAAGCAAACTGAAGCCATACCTTAAATCACAGTGGCTATACCCTTGTTCTAACCCTGACTAACTACCCCTAATTTCTCAAAGCATTTATTGCCATTACTGTACAAACTAGTTACTTTTCTGTTAACTAGCAAGAAAGTGTATAATCTACGTACTTTTTTTCTGTCAACTATAATGAAAGTATTCTCTTATACTAAATTTTTAGCAAAATATTTGCTTGGCTAACCATAAATGAAATGTACCATGATTCTGTTTACAGAAATACAACAAAATGTAATGAATGGGATGATTATCTGTACATTTAGCTGTATTTATAAATGTCTCATTATAAATGATACTGTGCGTTTTTTGTTTGTTGAAGCTTTTCTCCCCAGGCCTCCACTGAAAACGGACATATATCCAGTTGGACTAGCCTGGCCAACAAATGTAAAATAAGATAAATAAATAAATAAATTCTTCTCCAACTGTTCATGATATTCTCTCTTGTCATGTATAATCTACTGGGTCTAAATTCTTTGATCCCAAAGACTTACTTTTATGTATATAAAGTTGTACATAATGCAGTTTATATTCATTTCCTAGATCTTCCCAAATATCCACAAGTAATCCTGTTGTCACCTCACTGAGCACTATGATGTGTTTCCATCTGGGCATATAGTCTGTATATGGGAAGCCCCATACCACCCTGTTCCTTTGTCAGTAATAGTCAAATGCATATCCCCACCCAGAAAAATATTGATAAAATTCACTAGCCAGATTATCTCCTCCTCCTCCTTTTTCTACACTTGTGTTCATAGGTTCATAGGTTCATACTAGGCTATCTGCCCTAGGGCATTTATAAGCCTAGCCAGAGTGTGTTTAGCTTTCGCCACCCATTTTAAATTAATTTTGCTATGCCCTTTTTCGAGGTTAGTATACTGTGCCTCTGTCTAACAGTGACACATGAGTGATACCCGGGGTAAACCTACGATCTCCAATCCACTCATCAAGATTCCTCTTGAAGAGAGTCAGTGAGGGACTCTGCCTAACCTGGACTGGGATTTTATTCCAGAGTGAAGGGAGCCTCTGTCCCTCCAGCATGTCCTATTTATTTCAGTGCTGAGGTTCAAGTCTCTCCAGCGCATAGGTCGATGGGATTTGGATTTTCTGAGGTGCAGCATGTCCATTAATTCCAGGTTGGACATGGCTTTATACGTCAGGCACAGATCGCCTATGAGCAGGCGGTATGACACTGAGTAGAGCTGGAGTTTCTTTAACCGGGCAGCATATGGCATCTGTTTGAGCCCTTTGATCCTCTTGGTGAGGTACTTTTGGGGTCTTTCCAGTTGCTGCAGGTGTCTGGTAAGGTACATCCCAAAGGGGCATTGTACTCAATTATGGGCCTGATGAGGGATGAGTAAAGAGGCACGATGACCTCCCCTGATCTAGATGTGAATCCCTTCATGATTAGGTGGGCTATATAAAATGTTTTTCTAACCACTTTGGCCACGTGGTTGTCAAATGAGAGATTGCTATCAACTTGGATCCCCAGGTCCCTAATTACTTCTTCTGTACTTAATGGATTACCACCTATGTGGTAATTTGTGGGCACTTTGTTTTTGCCAAAGGGGATGACTACACACTTTTTGGTATTTAGCTTGAGGCCATGGCTCTGGCACCAGTTGTCTGTTTCTATGAGGCCCTTTTGGAGGATGCTTGTGTCGACTGGAGAGTCGATTATGGCGCCCAGTTTGCAGTCATCTGTGAACTTGGTCAGCCACAGTCCTTCCGTGTTGGCCTGTATCTCCGAGAAATATATACCGAACAAGAGAGGTCCCAGGACTGAGTCTTGTGGGATGCCACTTGTAACTGATTTGGAGTCTGACATGGCTCCAGCAATTCTAACCATGTGGGTTCTGTCCTTGAGCCAGTTTGCAACCCATCTAGTGACATAGGGGTTTAGATTTAAGCTGGTGAGCTTATCTATAATGCCCGAGTGAGGTATTGCATCGAAGGCTTTTGCGAGGTCCAGGTAGGCTGTGTGGACCACCTTCCCCCTCATCAATGGCCTTGGTGACTGTTTCAAAGAAATCGACCAGGTTTAAGAGGCAGGATCTGCCCTTAACAAAGCTGAACTGGGTAGGATCCAGTGTCTGTAGGTCCCCAATATCTTTATTTATGAGGTCCATGATGATCCTTTCCATAGTTTTGCAGACCAAGCTAGTCAGGCTTATGGGGCAATAGTTTTCAGGATCCGTTGAGCCACCACCTTTGTGGAGAGGGACCACTGCTGCTGTACGCCACTCTTTGGGTACATATCCTGTAGTAAGACTGAGACTGAACAGTAGTTTTTTGTTTGGGTTTAGCTCTTCTTGGAGTTCATGTAGGACGCATCCCGAGACACTGTCTTGTCCCATTGATGCTGTGTTTTTTGCTTTGGAGAGGGCGGCTGTTACCTGAGCATCTGAGATGTCAGGGGGGCAGCACTCTGCTGGGATAGATAGTTGCCCTTTTGGTGGGGAGGGGGGGGGAGAAGTTTGCACTGAACCTGTCAGCTAGGATGTTGGCAATGTCTGTGGGTTCGGTGTATTTTTTGCCATTTTGGACTAATTCTGAGCATATCAGGGAATTCCCACCCAGGTTCCTAACATAACTAAAGAAAGCCTTGTGATTATCCTTAGTGTTCTGTGCAATTTTTCTCTCGAAGCTGGCCTTAGACGATTTTATGAGTGCCCGTAGTTTTTTGCTAATACTGATCAGGGATGCCTTCCCTTTTTGGGATTTTGATCTATCATGTAGTAGCTTCCTCCTTCTATTGTATAGTTTGTTTATGGCTGGGGTCCACCAGGCAGGACGTCTGCCTTTGGAGGATTGGGTCTTGGTTTTATTTGGGATTGCATGATCCATGCATTCCTGAAGGTGTACATAGAATGCGTTTATAAAGGATTCTGCAGTCTGGGCCATATTTTCCACAGGCCCGGGGCTTTGAAGGATTCCACCTCAGTTTTGAGTAGTGTGAAATTTGCTTTAGAGAAGTTTTTCCCTGTGGTTTTCTGGGCAGGGGGTGGGGTCGGGATGTGAATATCCAGTGAGATTAGTTTATGGTCTGATCTTACCAGTGAGGGATACACTTCTGGTCTGGAGCATAGAGTCCCCATGTTGGTGATGATCAGGTCCAGTATGTTTTCCCCTCTTGTGGGAGTGGTAACAAGTTGTTCCATAGCATTTGAGTTTATAAATTATAGGAACCTTTGGGCTAGGGTGTTGGAGCTAGAGTAATGCTCCCAGTCTATGTTTGGGTAGTTGAAGTCGCCCAATATAATGGTGTTTGGAGAGACCTTCATATTTTCCAGTGTTCTCAGGAAGGCCAAGTGGGGTTCCTGGGTTTGGGGGGTGGTCTGTAGCAGGCTATAAACTGGAAGGCAGTTTTACCCACTGTTAGTTGCACATGGATAGTCTATGATGCTTCGTGGTGTGCCACCTACCTGGAGGTGTGGGTATCTTTGACGAATATTGATACTCCCCCTCCTTTTGTGGTTCAGTCCAAGTTTTGGGGCCGAAAAGCATGGTATGAGGTATAACCTGGTAGTGCTGGGGTGCTCTTGGGAGCCTTGAACCAGGTTTCTGTTACTGTACAGATATCGATGTTCTCCATGCTAAAGAGAGTTTCGAGTGCATGCATCTTGAGGTTTAGAATTTTGGTGTTGAGTAGCATTACTCTTAGTTTCTTATCCCTTGTGATACCTATGGAGGTGGGTTTGTCTTTTGAGCCTTGCCTAAAAAAGGCACTATGGGGGTAGCAAGAGCCTTTGCCAATATTCAAAATCCCAGGGGTGACAGGTGCAAGCCGTCCCTAGCGAAGCATCGTGGCTTGTCGAGCATGTCATCCCAGGCTGACAGACATTGGATCCCCTTTGAATGACACCAATACTTAAGCCAATTGTTGAAATTGGTCATCTTGTCTTCATATTGTGGCATAATTCTTGGTGAGGGTAAGATGCTAGTCAAGGTCAGGGTCATACCGGCCTGGGCTACATGCTCAGAGAGCTCCTCTATGTCTCTTTTCATGTAGTCCAGGGAGGTACGTCTCAGGTCATTCACACCAGCATGGACAATGACTGAGTCATATTTGTACTTGCCTTGGAGTGACCTGAGTGCTTGTGTTATGTGGCGGATCCTAGCGCCCAACAGGCAGCTCACCGTGACCTTCTCCTTGTTCAGCCTGGTGAGCGGGACGTCAGTGTGCCTGATGATAGAGTCACCTATTACAAGTGTATCAGGTGTGTTGTTTAGCCTTAAGGGCTGTGAATGTTCGACACACTGGCTTTGTGAGCTATGTGTTGCATGTGTTTTGTTGGGGTAGCGGTTGCTTGGGTGCCTGCTTTGGAGGTCTCTGCTGCTTAGGCAGATTTTTATTTAGAGCCTCCGAGTATGTTTTTGTGTGTTCATGTGTTTGGTTTGCTGTCGTGGTAGGTCTATGTGAGACTGGAATTGTAGTGAGTGTGGTTTCCTTCTCCTCCTGACTGGTTACGCCAGTACTGAGTTGAGAGAGCTTAGCCTCCAGTTTGGCTATATGGTTGCATCTCTCACATGTGTTGGAATTTGTTGGGAGGAGGAGAGGGTTGTCTGTGTACATGAGGCAGTTGTAACATTGCCTCAAGATTCCCAGTTTCACCAGCTGGACCAGAGAGGAGATTGACAACTGACCTTTGGACATGCTAGAATAGTATTGGGGATTCCTTTATAATTGAAAAAAGGGCCAATGGGGAACAAGGTACTCAAGGGGAGTTTGTGAGGGTGTCGTGCTTTTAATGTTTTAGTGCTGACTTATATAATTGCTTTAGTGAGCAAGTGCCAGGTAACTTAAATGCAATGTGTTACAGGTAACTTAAATGCAAAAATGACAAACAGTAACTTTCTTTCAATTGAAACAAGGAAATAAGTACAGTAAGCAATGCAGATATCACTAGGGATCCACAAAAGTGCTGAAAAGCCACGTTTTAGGTGGAATTAGCATTTCAGGGAAATAACAAGCATACAAACAAAGCTAGATTCAGCAGACCTGGATCTAGTCTATGCTACAGCAAACAAAGTGTACCAATTTCAGTAAGAAACAGTTCAAATATGCAGGCACTATAAGCCTTTAACCAGAAATTCCCAGCTCAGAAGGGCAGAGTCCAGCCTCTCCTCCCACAAGAGTGCAGACCACGAACCTTCTTAATGTAAAATAACTGGCCTGAAGCCCAAGTGCTTAAACCAGAACTAATACACTTTTAGAATAACAGACACTGAGCCCTCAATCAGCAGTTCCCAACTTAGAAGGATGTAAGCTACCTGTCCTGCCACCACAGTGCAGGCCACAAACCTTCCTAATGTAAAACAACTGGTCTGAAGCCCAAGTGCTTAATCCAAAAGACTTGAATGATAGCTACACTTTAATCAAGTTACTACCAAGCAGTAATAAATACAATTGAATACTTTAAAGAATGCCTGGATTAGTGCTCAAGTTATACAAACAAAGCTAGATTCAGTAGGCCTGGATCTAGTCTATGCTACAGCAAACAAGGTGTACCAATTTCAGTAAGAAGCAGTTCAAATATGCAGGCACTATAAGCCTTTAACCAGAAATTCCCAGCTCAGAAGGGCAGAGTCCAGCCTCTCCTCCCACAAGAGTGCAGACCACGAACCCTCTTAATGTAAAATAACTGGCCTGAAGCCCAAGTGCTTAAACCAGAATTAATACACTTTTAGAATAACAGACACTGAGCCCTCAATCAGCTGTTCCCAACTTAGAAGGATGTAAGCTACCTGTTCTGCCACTATTGTGCAGACCACAAACCTTCTTAATGTAAAACAACTGGTCTGAAGCCCAAGTGCTTAAACTAAAAGGCTTAGAATGAGTTACACCAAGCAGTAATAAATACAACTGAGTACTTTTAAGATGACACAAAAGCAAAATAAGGTAGGAAGAAACACAAATACAGTGAAAGCAGATAACATTTTTTTTTCACAACTGAACTTCTTAGGTAACAGAAGGTTGAAACCTAAGACAGCTTTTAAGAAAGAAATATCAAAAGAACCAATGAGGTGCTTAGTCTAAGCTGTAGTCCAGGTGACCTCAGTCAGCCAATGACCTCAAACAATTCTCTCTCACTGAAATGCCTGATGGCTTTGGCTAAACCAAGATGTCCCTGAATATGTGCTCAGACACACAGCCTCCACAAACACTAGGCCCAAATACAAGCCTGAATATGGAAATGCTACAAATATCCCCACTACTTAGAACAAACTGCAGAAATGTTTCTCACAGCTGAAAAGCAGCAGTGAGCCTTTAAATGAAAGTTTTAAACAGCTAAAGGAGCCTCTAGAAAAAAGAGTTTAACTGCAACAAGTTATCAGAAACAAACAACCCAACAGATGCTTAATAAAAGTGGACAATTTCCAGTTAATACCTCTCACACAGTGAAACTAGCTAGAAAAATACACAGTACACAAAGTGCTATAAATAACAAAGAAATAAAAAACAAAATAATTCCTATTAATTCCATCACTACCAAGGGGGTTCCCCTGTGTTCCATTTCTCATAACTTTTTTAATTTTTGTTTCCTTTAATTTTAATATTAGTACCCCTCTTAAAATTTCTGTTAACTGAGGAAGTTGTAATTCTCTGCTGTATGTTACCATTTCTTGTATGTTACTATTAACATCTACATCTTATTTGTGTAGACGTTGACCATTTGATTCTCAGTTAGAGTGTCTTCTGTGTCGACATGTGTGAATGGGCGTTCCTTCGTTGAAGGTTGTGCGTTAGGCTCGGCAAGCCAGCACGTAAAACTCTACTGCCAATCAGTAGCGGACCGGAGTTCCGCTGTGGCGACCCCTAACCGGGAAAAGCCGAAAGACAGAGACTGTAATAATTGACATTACATTCATATTTTTCCTGGATCCACTTCTACCCTACCATTCTCATAGTTCCTGATTTTAGTTCTTATCCTTTCAACCTTCTGTTGTCTTAGATGGTGAGCCAACAATTTTGTTGTTGTATAGTTATTATCAAAACTAGTTGTTTCAGAGTAATTGCTTTATATTCATTCATGTTATATAAGTACTACTGTATAAATATTCTAACTGCTTTCAGTTGCTCTTCAGCCTGTAGTGTTCTACTTGTTTTTTGTTTCTGTAAATCCCTTAGTTTTTAGGCTTACTAGATACCCACTGTGGTTGCAGTTCCATATATCATTTACTTAAAATTTGACCACATTTGTATTCTAATTTTATAACTGTCCCAGTTCTTTGCAATGTTTTTACTATTTAGGTTAAAATCTAATAGCATTTCAGTAAAAGTTTGATCTACCCAATCATTAAATGTCTTCCTTTCAGAAGGAATATACAAAAAATGACAGTCTCTGTCACAATATACTTTTAGTTGCTCACAAAACATTATCTGTATAGATACCTAGTCTAACACCATCACTGGATGTGTTTTCATGGTTTGGATCATGCTACAGTATTTTTTTGTTACATAATGTCTGTCTAATTTTTCTAAAAAATGTGTATATTTCATTTTTTCTGCCTTATTCTCTTTATATCAATAAGCCAAAATACATAAATATATTTCCTCAAAGTATTTTCCCTCAGCCAGTATTCTATGGTATCTTACTCAGAGACATGTCCTCCTGATATCTCCTACTACTATCATACATTCTTGATGAAAGGTTAGAACTTCTCACATATTTTTCTAATTACCTCACTGCTTTTGGTGGAATACATTGTGCAGCCACTGTAATTCTTATACCCTGCCAACAACCTCTCACCACTATAAATCTTCCCTGCCTGTCCTTCACTTCTTCCTCAATCTTTATTTCCTACATTAGTTTTTATTAATATTAAGACCCCTTTGTTTCACTGTAACTTTCTGTTCTAGCAGAGAAGTCTTTGTTATCAATTTTCTTTACAAAAGTTTTATGTCCTCTAAAATGGTTTATGAAATATGGGGTATGGATTTAGAGATCATGGGAGCATGGCCTAAGGTCAGATAGAGTAAAATGATTTGTTTTTATCTACTTTAAAGGTCAGTACTTGTCCATTCCTTAAAGAAAGTTGGTACACATATAATACCTTTACCCACCTTCTGTGATCTTATCTGACTTGGTAGCTGACTGAGCTGAATTAATCATTCAGAATTATGATTAGAATTGAATGATTTTGATGGTAGGAGTGGTAAACTACAAATCAAACTAAAGACAAAAAGTTGTCCTGATCGTTCTACTCTTTACTGTAGCAGATGTTTTGACCGAATCACAATTCACTGAGTAAATTTCAGTGAAATCATATTTGATTGAAACTGAATCATGATTGACTAAAAACTATAAAGTAAAGAAGCAGTGATTTACTGTATGAGATCACACAATGTTGAATTGGTAAGTGTGAAGCCATGCAACTCACAACACAGAGGGCTTGCATCAGTTATGATGTATTTATCGTTTTTACATAAGAACTGTAAATCTCTAATGTCTGTCTTTTCTGATTGGCTGTATCATGAATGACTTGGACATTCTGAAGAATTTTGAACAGTTGAGAGGAGTGGTGAAAGACAGAAGCAATGTGGTAGAATTATTATTATTATTATTATTATTTTACTGTGATCCTGGCAGTGATCAATCAGGTATTTTCTTCACCATTTCTGGCTTTGTAATTGTGTAGTGCAGCTTGGAATACATCAATGTGGGGCAAAGGTGGCCATCAGACCTCATGGTTGTAATTATTGGGTGGGGGTTGGGCATACCTGTCAAGTACCCCAGATTTTGGCTCAAAATTCTGTTCTGTGCCTCCTAATCCCTACTAAAACTGATAATCTGGACGAGAAAATGTGGTGTATTGCACCTAGTAAGTAATGACAATAATTAGAGTTATAGAGTTCTTTTGTTTCAGAAAAGTCATGTAATTTCACATTCTCTTATTCTATCATCTCCTTGTGTTAATAAAACTAATATTTTAAAAAGTGTCTCTGATTATTTTTGGATTTGTCTCTGATGCTGGAGGTAAGAGGTTGAGAGCCATGGGGTTGGGGTTGGCTGGATGAAAGTAAGTGATCAGCTTGTTGTTTGCTCAGTTTTAAGTAGTCACGATTATCTGGCTTTGCAAGACTAGTCTGAATTTTAAGAAGTAAGATGGATTGCTTAAATGGACACCAGATATACACAGACAGATAGGTAAAATTGCTAGGGCTGTCTATAGAGGAAAATGACTAGCTGCCTGCTATTGGTTTATTATTCTGGCTTTGCAATACTCTAGTGTAATCTGTGTGAAGCAAATTGGAACACTTTGATGTGTAAACACAAAAGGGCAGGTCAAGTGGATAAAATGATGAAATAAAGGTGAAATGCATTACATGGCTATCTCCTTTTATCACAATCTGACATCTGAGTTGCACATAGCCATGACTATAACTGATTAATGGGGTTGTCTGAATGAAAGCAACTCACTGTCTTGTCACTTGCTCAATTTACAGCTATTTCTAACAAAAAAAAAATGATACAAACACTCACCCCTTCAGAGCTTCAGAAGGGCATGTGGTTCCCACACACCAAGTACTTTTAAGTGGATTTTGACATGAGTTTAGTAGTGGCCTCTGCCCTCAACTCTACCTAGTTCAAAACCAGCCCTGCTCAGAGGTGAACACAGTAGGTCACTGTAGCTTGTCTGGGGAGCTAGGAATGATGTCACTATTTCTTTTACTTTCCTCCCAAACCAAGCAGGTCACTATCTTGTACTGGGCTGGGGACAATGTGGTCATTATTTCTTTAACTTCCTGAACAAACTTCAGACAGATGCACAAAGGTACACTAAGCTAGTACAGGAGCTGGAGATACATATGACGGCAGCAACTTGAAACACAACATTGTGGCTATTTGTTCCTTAACTTTCATCCCAATTTAACACCACATAGAGCTACATAGAAAGTGACTACCTTTTTTAATGTGGTATAGGGAGGCAGGTACTATTAACATATATGATTTATCTACCATCACAAGTATTTACCTTCTATGTTTATTGTGCACTTCTATTTGGTTAATCTTGAAGATTAAGCCTTGGAGACAACTCATTTCTTCAATGAAGTAAAAAGTATGATTGAATCTTTTCTCATGTATTATTTTTGTTCAGATTATAGCTGAATCAAAAATTTGGAAGAAAGCTCTAAAATATATAACTCAATGGATACTGGATGCTTAGTGACCCCTAGACCCCCAATGTAATTTAGTTATCACAGTGTAGTCTTGATCAATTTGGGTGTTTTAAAAGGATTCAGGGAAAACCAAAGCTGAAAAGCAAAAATGAATTTCTTCCGCTAATCATGATTTTTGTTTAGACATCCTTGCATGAAAAGGTTGTTTAAAAAACTGTAAAATGCACCTGAGAACATCTTGAACCCCCAAGGCTTAATGCAATTGTTTCCAACACAGTTATCAGACAGCAGTCTTGTCTACTTAAAATTTGTTGAATTAATGAATACAGAAAAAAAGAGCAAGATAAACTGTGAAAAAAGGAAGGAAAAGGTAATTTAGGTTGTGAGGGTAGGCAAGGATGGTGTGCACTAGCTGGTGTGTGTTGGGGAGCAGTGGGGAGTGCCATAGAGCCCTTTCTCCTAGGGCACTGGTGGCTCTAAAGCCAGCCCTGTTCAGAGCCTATAGCCTTATGGAGTCTTTGGTCCTTGTAGATGGAAGTTTTTCACTGTATGCCAGCTGTGCAGGCCATTCTTTGTGAATCCAAACCTGCAGCTCAGCGTAGTGTGCAGTGCAATGTTTCTTATATGGAAGTGAAAACCTGCTACTTTCAATTCTCACACAGACTTGTGGATTTGTATGCTGTACTAGATTTATGATTAAAGAGAGCAAAACAGGGTGAAGATTTGCATTCTTGATTAAAATCTGGTATCACAGGACCTCCAAAGATGACTTTATCTTTTAAGAGGGAAAAGGCATTATGTGCTGAACTGGATCACAAGGCGCAGTACAAATCAGACAGATCTGCGGCATTACATCAGTCATCAGTGCAGTCCAGCAACTGTAATAATTTTATTTTACTTTGTGTTTGCACATAACTACAATTGCTTAGGTGATGGCCATCTGTTGAACTTGTTCTTTGCACAACTTCTTTGAAAGGACAATAGCAATGTGTGGTTTAGAGGATACATCTTTGCTAAAATATTAAGACTTTTATGCTGTACTGTCATTACTTTGGGTGCATTGATTTTCTTCATGGTTTTCTGTGGGGTACATATGTGGGTGCTTCTGCTTTGATGAAAAATTTAATGAATTATGCTGCTTTTGTAATTATGGATTCCACTGAGTACATTTTGCATGTAAGTCTATATGAGCATGAATTGATCTTAACCATTTGAATAGATGTGCCGGTGGCAAAACCAAATGAACTTCGATGAGTTTCATTTGACTGTGTTTTTGATCAGACGTGGTTGATTTTTTGTTATAAACATATACTAAACTTGACTATTTATTTTACCTGCTACACTTCAACTTAAAACCAAATTCATATCCATTATAGCTACTTATGCCCTACCCAGAAATAGCATCTCCACTACAGCGCACATCATCCAGTCTATAACAGATTCCATAACCCAAGAAACTATCATTATGGGTGACTTTAATATAGACTGGACAGCTTGTAATTCACATAACCCTAGCAATCACATTAACCTCTATGGCTTCACACAACTCATTCAAGCTCCTTCACAGATAGATAAAAACTCCAACCGTCAATCTATACTGGAATGGACACTAACAAACCTCAGAATTATCAGATTAGTAGCTGCTTACCTGACAGCCTTAGTGACCATATGCCAACCTATCTATTGAGAAAAAACATCAATATTGTCAAGCTCACCACCTTCCACCAAATCTGCACAAAAAATAAATCTTTAACCCCCAAGACCTAATCAATACCCTAAAAAAATGTAACTGGTCTCTACTAAAAAAACTGCCCCTTGATGCTGCAGTACATTATTTCAACAGTACATTCCTTGAAATTCTAAACAAATTGGCCCCCTCAGGTCAATTCATATTAAGGCCACATACACACCATGGTTAACTAGTGACACCAGAATGCTCCTTTTGAAAAGAGACAAAGCTTGGCAAACATGGCTCACCTGTAAAACCCAAATCAACCGCATCGCATTCCAGCAAATTAGGAGCAAGCTAAACACCAAATCAACCTAGATAGAAAAAAACTTCTACTATATCCTGCAACATAAACACCAGCATAACCCCCCCAAAATTTTGGAATACCATAAATGCCATTCTCCACCCAGGACATTCCACTACCCCTTCCCACAACTTACCAAACTCTCCTACCACTGCTGCAGAAAAATTCAATAAATACTTCACTGAAAGTGTACAATCTCTAATTAAAAGTAATTCCACAGAACCATCACTAGCCTCCAGACCTCTCAATATTAACTACAACTCCTTTTCCTTTCAGCCTGTTCCCACAGTTACCATTAAGAAACTACTCAGAAAACTCAAACCCTATTCAATAGCAGTTGACAAGTTACCAGTCGAATATTTAAAACTAGCAGCTGAAGCCCTATCTTACCCAATGTCAATCCTTATTAACAGGTCCATAGCAGAACAACATGTCCCAGCAATATGGAAAATCACACACATTATCTCCTTATACAAAGGTGGAAATTCCACACAGCTGACCAGCTACAGATTGCCATTCTCTCTCCACTATCTAAACTCCTCGAAAGATGTATCCACTCCCAAATGATTCATTATCTTACCTTCAACAACATGCTAGCAACATGTCAACTTGGTTTTAGGCCTATTATAGTACCACAGTTGCACTCCTCAGTTTCACCAATACCATCAACCAACTCAGAAACAATGGTAAAATAGTTTCTGAAGTCTTTCTAGACATGTCCAAGGCTTTTGATATGGTCTCCCACCCCAAACTATTAAATACACTCTCCAAACTGAAGCTCAGCCCCTCTGCACTTCAGTGGTTCCAAAGCTATCTACAGGACCATCAAAAATCTGTAAAATGGCTTAATGTCCTATCCCCCCACTTCCTGTCACACTAGGAGTACCTCAAGGCTAAATTCATGGGCCGCTACTCTTCACTATTTTTACAAACAACCTCCATAGTGCTACCCCACTGGCTTCAACTATCCAATATGCAGATAACACAGTACTGCTAATAATCTGCAACACCTCCATGATATAACCCAAAAATCATTCTCAGATACTAAGCTATGGCTCTCTAACCATCAGCTCATACTCAACCCCAGTAAAACAAAACTCATGATCTTCCAACCCACAAGACCCCCCCCCCCCAACACCTTCTACATTACAGCTAAGAATAATACTAAAATTAATGCTGATTCAAACACAAATCTGCTAGGAGTAATAATGGATAACAACCTAAGATGTGACCTACATATAGCACAAACAATTAAAGTTCACAAAAAATGGGTACTCTTTACAGAAATAAAAAGTATCTAACTAGCACCTTTAGGGTTGCCATTGCTAGAACTCATCTTCTATTACATTTCTGTATGTTTCCCCAATTCTCACCAACCTTAAAAAGACAGATTTAATTAAACTTCAAACATACTATAATAAAATAACTAAATTTGTAACCGACTGCCCACATCATAACCACCGCTGTCACTCCTTAAAAAAACTCTCCTGGTTAGAACTCCCACAACTTCTATCCAATAACCAATTAACCCTAGCACACAAACTAGTATATCAACCTGAAAAAAACCCTGGCCTTCTAAATATTCTCCAACCCCATACCACAAATCGAAATTTTCGGTCAACAAATAAATCTCTACTACAAGTGTCCAAATCCACTAATACAGCAGGGGGACTCCCTATTTTCTCATCATGTAGCAACAAGGTGGAATTCACTACCTCACAGGATCAGAACCAACACAAATACCAACCAATTCAAAAAGATTATTAAAAGTTATCTTAATGACACCTGGCTTTGCTCCTGTACTAGTCCAGGCTAACTAGTTTTAATTGTTTCTGGTCATAATTTTTCATCTTCCCTGACCACCTCATAATCTATGCTCTCTCTCATGTCTAGATAATCTCTAACCTCATTTGTTTCTATTCAATTCCCCACATACAAACCCTTCCTCAGCTTACTTTGAGAAACTACAAGGTCTACACTACAATAAGGAATTATATCAGATGACTGTATAATACAAATGTCAGTTATAATAGCAGAGAATGTAATTTTTGGTGTACTGTAAGTCTTGTATATTTTTTTGTATAATTTCTTGTATAAGTTTTGTATAATGTCTATATGTGGAGGTTTTCTGCCTGTGCCTCTGCTGAAAATGGGTCTTATCCTAGTCGGACTTTCCCAGTAAACAAATTAACAAATGTAAAATAAAATAAATAAATTTAGACTCAGTTTAATAACAACAATACACATGCATTCTCACTTTCATAGGATCATAGAAGCTACTAGGCTAATGGCCCTAGGGTCCTTACAAGCCTAGCTAACTTCTTACTCTTATTTACATGATCAGTACCTATTGCCCGTGTCCAAGAGGGACACAGGTGGAACCCCTGGGGTGAATTTATGGTCACCCATCCAGTTGTCCAGATCGCGATTGAAGAGGGCCAATGAGGTGCTCTGTTTGACATGAGGTGGAAGTCTGTTCCGAAGGTGTGGTACCCTCTGGGAGACAAATCTGTCTCTCCAGTAGGTTTTATTAATGTCACATACCAGGTTAAGGTCTTTAGAGTGAGTAACCCGTATACCATTTGACTTTTGGATACGAAGCATTTCCAATAATGCAGGGTCAGAGACTGCCTTATATGCAAGGCAGAAATCACCACTGAGTAGTCTGTATGAAACAGAATAAAGTGAAAGTGATTTCAGATTATCCCCATAGGACAGACGGTGAAAACCTTGAATTTTCCTTATGAGGAACTTTTGTGGTTTCTCCAATTGCTGCAGGTGCTTAGAAAGGTACATACCAAAAGAGGCATTGAACTCAATTATTGGCCTAATGAGGGAAGAATACAGGGAGGTAATAACTTCTTTTTTTTTTCTGGAGGCAATGCCCTTACTTATGACACAAGCAATATAGAATGCCCTTCTTACCACTGTGGAGACACAGTGGTCAAAGGTATGGTTGCTGTCAACCTGTGTGCCCAGGTCTCTCACCACTGAGTGCATACTTAAGGTGTTGCTATTGATGTGATAGCCAGCAGGAATATCACTCTTACTGAAAGTGATGATAATACATTTTTTGCATTGAGTTTAAGGCCATAACTTTGGCACCAATCATTTGTTTGTGTAAGACCCTCTTGTAGGATGTTGACATCATTTAAAGATTCTATGACTGCTCCCAGTTTGCAGTCATCAGCAAACTTTGTCAGCCACAGACTTTTAGTTTTTGCTTATACTTCATAGAAATAGATTCCAAACAGTAGAGGTCCCAGGACTGATCCATGTGGAACACCACTTGTTACAGGTCTGCTATTGGAGGTGGATTCCCCTATTTTGACTATATGAGTTCTATCAGTGAGCCAGTTAGCGACCCATCTAACGATATAAGGGTTGATGCCTAGCTGGGTGAGTTTGTCAATGATGCCTGAGTGGAGGATAGTGTCAAATGTCTTGGCTAAATCCAGGTAGGCTGTATGCACAGATTTCCTCTCATCCAGGGCCTTGGTGACTGTCTCAAAGAAGTCCACTAGGTTTAACAAACATGATTTCCCTTTGACAAATCCAAACTGAGGAGGGTCAAGTGTTTGGAGATTACATATATCTTTGTTGATAAGTTCCATGATGATTCTCTCCATGGTCTTGCAGATAAGGCTAGTCAGGTTAATAGGTCTAGAGTTCCTTGGGTCAGTGGAAGCACCACCTTTGTGCAAGGGAATAACGGGGTCTGTTTTCCATTCAGATGGTACATAGCCAGTGTTAGACTATGATTGAAAAGAGTACCCAATGGTGTTGCTAATTAATGTTAGAGCCCATGTGGGATGCAGCCTGGGATGTTATCAGTTTCCATAGATGCTGTGTTTTTGGCCTTAGAGAAGGCATTCATGACCTGCTTTTTAGAGATACAAGGTAGGTGACAGGTGGTAGGGATATCATGGGGTACGTATGGCGGGAACAGGGGAGTGAAGTTTTCACAGAAGCTGTTGGCCAACAGGTTAGCTATTCCCACAGGCTCAGTGTATGTGGTATCATTAACTATCAGTCCTGCATGAATCTGGGCCTTTCCTTTTAGGTTACGGATGTAACTATACAATGTCTTGTGGTTGTCCTTTATTGAGGAAGCTAATTTGAACTCGTAGTTTGCTTTGGTGGACTTCACAAGAAGACTTCTTATTCTATTGATATATATATATATATATATATATATATATATATATATATACTGTTGTTGTTGTGTCTTTCGGCTTTTCGTGGTTAGGGGTCACCACAGCAGAACTCCAGTCCGCTAATGATTGGCAGTAGATTTTTACTTGTCGAGTTGCTGGCCCTGACGCACAACCTTCAACGAAGGTACGCCCATTCACACATGTCTCCACACAGAAGACGCTCTAAATGAGAATCGAACAGGACGACGTCTTACTGTGAGGTGACAACGCTACCGCAGCAGCATCACCGCAGTCATATATATATATATATATATATATATATATATATATATATATATCCAAATATAACTATATGTGTATATATATATATATATATATATATATATATATATATATATATATATATATCCAAATATAACTATATGTGTATATATATATATATATATATATATATATATACACATACATATAGCTATATTTGGATACATATATATATATATATCCAAATATAACTATATGTGTATATATATATATATATATATATATATATATATATATATATATATATATATATATCCAAATATAACTATATGTATATATATATATATATATATATATATATATATATATACATACATACATATAGCTATATTTGGATACATATATATATATATATATATATATATATATATATATATATATATATATAGATTCACTTCAGAACAGCTATTGCAAGAACAGCAATGCCACTCTTCCATTTAAACAACAGGAATGACAGTTATCGAAATTTAACATTTTTAACATTAAGGAAACAGAGCTGGTGAGATAATGGACACATTTCTTTACCCCATCACAGCATGCAGCTATTTGCAAAACAGTGTATATATATACCGTTTTAGAAGCACTCAAAATCAATTACTAAACTTGTATTCCATGGGACCACTGAGGAGTCTAGCACAAATTTCCAGCTGACCCCAAGCAATGTCTGGTTAAGTGAAAGTGACTTACCTATGGTGACTTACACAGTAGACAGATTAAGACTGAGGGAATGAAACCCTGTACCACTACAACTCAAAGCCTTAGCCCTCTGTGCCAACTGCCAGACAACACAACAGCTTTGAACCCTACACCTTTGCCACATGAATCTTCTACATTAACCCACTTTGCTAACTGATAAGTTAAATATTGACTTATAAAATGCATTTTGATTGCACTAACAATCATTATTTCCCCTTAATAGTTTATACACCGTTTTTCAGCAAACTCACCTCTCAAAAATATATATATCCTTCACTTTCTCAGAATGCAAAATATAATTTATACCGATTGGTAAGGGCTATACTGGACATGGTTTATTTTTAATGTATTTATTGTTAAAGCTGGTATTAGTATACGAGCAACTACTACACATTCCCTGCTACTTCAAAGTGCAAATCAAGACATGCTTTCATGCAATGTAAACCAAGGTGTGGTGGAACTGACAATGACCTATGCACTATTGCCCCAAGAAGTATATATTAATGGCCCCGCTTAACTCTCAACGTACTTTCTCAAGAATGGAACAAAGCCAAAAATAATGGGTGATGAGTTTTTATTACTCAAATTCGTTTACAAAGGTTATAGAACATATTTTGCATCAACATATGCTTTCTGAAAAACAACTATAAAACTGTAATGCTGTAAGGCAAAGTCAGAGATGTTTTGCAAAACTGGTGATGGTTGAAATGTATGCCTGCTATTCACTACCTACTTCTGCTAGAGACACTAAGAAAGGAAAAAAAATATATATTACTTCATTACTTATTGTACCTATGTCTCTTTAGAAGACATGCAAGAATTCAAAGTCTCCCTACCAACCTAAAAAAAAGAATATCTCAGGATGTTCTTCGTCTACCATTGCTGCAGTCCTGACATATGGGTATTCCGCTGTCCACCATCGGCCCGAATAACAAAGGGCTAGAATCTGGCGTCGGTCATGGCGCTCGAGGCTGACATCAGTATGTGCCAGTACAAATGCGCATGACTGACGCCATACCCTCAGTCTTTCTTGCCGCGTGGTCCTAAGCAGAAGCAGTGTTTGCAAGTGCCGTTCGGCTTTCTGGAATTGTCGGTTTTCGAGTTTCAGACCGGAGACCAAGCTGGGCTAAGTACCCCGTTGGGGACACTTTTGTCTTTTTCTTGCCTCAGTATTACCGGCTGTCAGAAAAAGTTTATAACTGTATTTCTTGTGGGAGACAGATTCCTCATAGGGATTACCATTTACTCTGTATTCCTTGTTTGGGCCTGAGCACGGCGTTGTTGGGTGTTGCTTTTGTGCTGCCTTTGTTGAGCGCACTATTACACGTCGCTTGGACTGTGCTAGGCTAGTGTTTGGTAAACGGTGCAATTATAACATGCCGTCGGATTCTCCGCCCAGTTCGGCTAAAACACGCAAGGAGTAATCCTTTGCGGTCCAAACAAGATGAGTCCATTGCGGACGCCGGTTCGGTAGCGCCACCGACTACTTCAACGACTCCTTCTGACAGTTTAGCGGAGTCTCAAGGGGAGCCTTTGCTACTTCAGGAAGTGGCTTCTCCTGTTGTAGGCCAGGCTGAAGGGGCTTCTCTTGTGTCGGTGGTTCCCTCCCCTCACAGAGTTTCTAGGCCTCCCCCTTCTCATAGTAAAAGCCTTTCTAAAATCTAATTCTGCCCCTGCTGGTGTCTGTCCACAGGGTCCAGCTCCTAGAAAGCACATGTTAAAGGTGGCGGAGGATTTGATTACTTTAATTAGGGGTTCTATGCCTCCCCCTGAGAAAAGGCCCAGGGTAGAGCCAGGGATAGAGGGTCTGGATCAGTCTTCCAATGACCCTGATTCTTCTGTGGAAGAGCTCCAGGATTTCCCTCCCTACTCTGATTCAGAGGCTGAGGATTCTCCTCCCTCTCGTCCCCTCCTGAAGATTTTTCTTTTCTGAAACCTTGCATTCCATGAGGGAGCATTTTAAATGGGAAGGCCAGGATTATTCTGATTCTCGTAAAAGGCTTAGAGAATTCTTGTTTTGCCTCAGCATAGGCCTTTGGCTATTCCCCTGTATTGGATGTTGTTCAGGATGTATTTTCTGAGGCTTCTTAACCCTGACTCTTTGCCTCCTGCCCCTGCTAAACCAGATAGATACTGCAGGGTGCGGAAGCTCACTAGTATTTATACAAGAGTCCTAGGGCTGACCCAGACACCATTACTCAAGGCCCCAAGGGTGTCAGGGCTGCTGTGGTTAAGAATCCAGTTCCTTTGGACATGGATGCTAGAGCTCTGGATAGGTGGGGTAAGAAGTTGTATACCTCTTCCACTTTAGCTATGAGTGCTTTACATTGTCAAAATTATTTGCTGGGCCAATTGAAATGTAAAGTTGATGCTTTATCTGAAGTTATTGAATGTACAGAGCTTCAGGATTTAGTGCATGTTTCAGACCAAGTTGGTAAGCATTCTTTGCAATGTGGTTTTGATGCTTTACAGGCTTCTTCCAGGGTGGCTGCTACTAGTTTAGTTCTTCGCAGGCATGCCTGGTTAAAAGTTCAGACGTTGTCAGAGCATGTTAAGGCTCGGATTATGGATGCTCCTTTGCAGTCTGATGTTCTTTTGGCCCTCCGGTTGAATCAGTTTTGAAATAATGGAGGAAAACGCTAAGTCTATGCAGACAGTTAAGGATTGTTTACAGGTTCAGCCCCCTAAGTTCAGTAGGAATTGGCCTACTAAAGGGTGGTCTTTCCCTCTTCGGATTATCAGTCTAGGGGCAGGTCTAGGCGAGGTAGGGGTAGAGCTTCCTCTCAGGACCCTGCTACTCCTAGGACTTTGGATTCTTTTACCCCTTCTGCTGGGGAGGGCAGGGGTCAGTCCTTTCGAAACAAACTCAATGACCTGTCTTCGGCTGTCGGACTCTGCCATGCTGGCAGCTCCTCTAGGAGGAAAACTGGGACTTTTTGCAAAGTATTGGCATTTGGTTACCCAGGACAATGGGTATTGGACATTGTAAATCGAGGCTACAAATTTTATTTCCACACTTTCCCTCCTTTCAAAGGTATGCCAGATGTGCCTCATCAGCAAAGACTGGAAGCACAGGCAAAAAAAAAAAAAAAAAAAAAAAAATTTCTTCTCTGCTTCAGTGGAGGGCAATACAGGAAGTACCTTCTGCTGAAAGAGGCACAGGGTTTTATTCCCGTCTTTTCTTAGTGCCAAAAAAAAGTAAATACTTGGAGACCAATTCTGGATTTGTCCATTCTAAACACCTTTTTGGAAATTCCAAAGTTCAAGATGTTAACGTTGCAGCAGTTGCTGCCTATGCTGGGCAGGGCTCATTGGATGGTAACTCTGGATCTCAGAGGCCTATCTTCACATTCCTATCGGGCCCAGTTCCAGGAAGTTCCTGAGATTTCGGAATGGGAATTTGCATTTTCAGTTCTCTGCATTGCCCTTTGGCTTGTCTACTGCGCCCAGGGTATTCACAAAAGTCCTGGCTCCAGTAATTGCTTTTTTCAGACTACAAGGAATTCAAATTTATCCTTATCTGGACGACTGTTTGTTTCTGGCTCAAGGCAAGCAAGAACTTCTTCAACATCTTCACTATGTAATGACAGTTTTAAGATGCCTAGGGTATTCTGTGAACGAAATAAAGTCCAGTCTAGTACCCTCACAAGAGATGTGTTTTCTGGGTGTGAGACTGAATACAGCAACCCAGATGGCATTTCTTACCCTGGACAAACAAAGACATCTTCATCAATATTTCCAACAGCTTTCAGTAATGTCCAGGCTGACTGCAAGGACAGTCCTTCAAGCCTTAGGGTTCATGGCATCTTGTATTCTAGTGCTTCCCAATGCCAAACTGCATATGAGGAAGTTACAATGGTTTCTCAAAAGCGTGTGGACTCAACACAGCCACGATTTGGACACTGTCATTCAGATTCTCCCTTGCATACAAAAAGAATTTCTGTGGTGGGCTCAGGAATGTCACCTAAACAAGGGACTCTCTGTGACCCAGCCAGAGGCATGTCAGAATATTAACGACAGACGCCTCGGAGTCGGCCTGGGGAGCTCATCTCGAAGGAAAATGGATTCAAGACCTTTGGCCCCCAGAGCTACTTCATTTACATATCAACATGAAAGAGATGCTGGCAGTTCAATTTGCTTTGGAAGCATTCAAGAGCCTACTTCAATCAGGACTGGTGTTGATTCGAACAGACAACACAACAGTCATGTGGTACATCAACGAGCAAGGGGGAACCCATTCTTATCCATTGTGCAGACAAGCAATGCTAGTATGGGAAACTGCTTTACAACTGCACATCACTCTTCGAGCACAGTTTCTGCTAGGAGCACAAAATTCTTTAGCAGATGTTCTGAGCAGACAGATTGTGGATCCTCGCGAATGGAAGTTGGATCATCAGGTGTTTCTGCAGTTGGCCATGGCTTGGGGAACTCCAGACATAGATCTGTTCGCTTCTCCTCTGATTTATCAACTGCCAAAGTTTTGCACAAGGCTATTTCATCCGAAAGCCTGGAAAATAGATGCACTATCCTTCAGCTGGAGAAACCTGCACGTGTATGCCTTTCCTCCTTTGCCTCTTCTTCCAAAGGTATTGTTGAAAGTCAAGAGGGAAATGCCTCGCATGATTCTGATAGCACCAGATTGGCCTCGACAGCATTGGTACCCTCTCTTAAGGAGTTTAATTCATGGGACACCTTGGCCATTACCACAGTTTCCTCACTTATTGACTCAGGAGGACAATCATTTTCTCAATATCAGGGTGCAATCTCTTTACCTGACAGCCTGGAGAATTCAGTTTTGAGGAAGGAAGGCCTGCAGCTTCCACAACAAGTTTTGGATGTTTTTTTGGAAGCCGGGCGTCCTACTACTCGGATAGTTTATGCTGATAAATGGAAGAGATTTTTTCTTTGGAGTGCAGCTCACGGCTTTGATGTTAAATTGCCTAACTTGAGTTGTATTTTGCAATATTTGACTGTTTTGTTAGACAAGGGATTGTCTTTCTCTTCTGTTAAAGTGCATGCTGCAGCTATTTCTGCTCACTATGAATGTGACCCTCCTTTGTTTTCTCGTCCATTGGTTAAACAGTTTCTTAGAGGGGCAAGGAATATAAGCCCCCGAGAAGAGCTCCCACTCCAGCCTGGGATCTTAATTTTGTTTTGGAGAAGCTGACTCTGCCTCCATTTGCACCTGCAGCTACAGCTGAGTTGAAGTTGTTGTCTTGGAAGACTGCTTTTTTGTTGGCTGTTACTTCTACTCGAAGGGTCTCTGAATTACAGGCCCTCATGGCAGTAGAACCATTTCTGATTTTTCACAAGGACAGAGTTTCCTTACGTACTAATCCTACTTTTATGCCTAAAGTAATTTCATATGTGGCACTGAACCAAATCTATACATTTGCCTACTTTTTCTGCTGACCCCCAAAATAAAGGGGTGAAAGTTTTGCATTCTTTGGATGTGCATAGGCATTTAAGATATTATTTGAGCAGAACCACAGAGTTCAGAAGGTCTCAACAGTTGTTTGTTTCTTTTGCTTTGACTTCACAAGGGAAAGCTGTTTCAAAACACACTATCTCCACGTGGATTGGCCATTGTATTGCTTTTTGTTGTTCTCATCATGGGAAAGATGTTCCTGCTGGGGTCAGGCCTCACTCTACTAGGGCTACGGCCACCTCTACTGCTTTTTTGAGAGGGGTAGCTGCTAAGGACATTTTGGAGGCAGCTACTTGGAGTTCTGTACATACATATACTGAGCATTATCATTTACCTCTTTATTCTAGGTCTAGGGCTGGGTTTGCCACTGCTATTCTACAGGGCATGTTAGCAGCTCCTAATTCTATTTAGTTGGCCATCCTCCCTGTTTTCCGTTGCTCTGGGATTCTACCCATATGTCAGGACTGCAGCAATGGTAGACGAAGAACATAGTACAGTTTTGTACCTACCATAAATGTAGATGTTCGAGGATATCCATTGCTGCAGTCCAAGTTCCTCCTACCCCCTTATTTAGGTTTGGGTTTTGGGTGGTGTTTTTTGCATTCTGACGTCTGAGGCAAGAAAGACTGAGGGTATGGCGTCAGTCATGCGCATTTGTACTGGCACATACTGATGTCAGCCTCGAGCGCCATGACCGACGCCAGATTCTAGCCCTTTGGTATTCGGGCCGATGGTGGACAGCGGAATACCCATATGTCAGGACTGCAGCAATGGATATCCTCGAACATCTACATTTATGGTAGGTACAAAACTGTACTTTTTGAATATTACAAGGTGCCATTAGAATGTCACTTTACATTTTCTCTGCTACTGATTTTAATTAGAACAAAACAGCATTTAAGGCTTTTTACAAAAAAAATCGCAAGAGAGTTAGAGTTCGTGGCACATCTACAAAAACAGTTTTCATTTCAGGAAACAGAAAAGTTAGCCTTATAACAGACACAAATACTGGTAAATGTATTTCTATTGTAATTTACCTGTCAGCGAGTACTATATGCACAAATAACTGTCTGCATTCTGAGCCATCATTGCTAATTCTCTTGCATCTTTGTGTTACAGTGCAGTCTCTAATATTTATTTTATCAAAGAATTCCTCTGGGCTTTTTCTGAAGATATTTGGACTGGGTACAGCAAGCAGAAAATAACTGCCTAATGTTTATGTGGCCAGAACAGTGGAATGAATGTGGTTTTCTGTTTGAGGTTAGTGGAGGTAAATTGATGTCTACATTTTTTGGCTGTTGCAATGACCAGGTTATTACAGTTATTACAGTTATTTTGTTTTTGTTTTCACTCATTGTGTTCAGGCAATATGGTCTAGTGTAACAGAGGAATAGATCCCAACAGTGAGATGGCAGTAATTGAAGTGTGTTTTTTTCTGAGGCAGGTCAGACAATAAAGAACAGGATTAACCTCTTTGCTGATGACACAAAGATAGGCACAGCATTGGAGGATGGGGCAGAGTCTAGTGAAGAATCTGTAAAAATGAATCACATGGGCAAATTTAGAGGAGGTACTAAGGATGCTATGGTTCCAAGATTAGTGTTTGTATAAAAAGTAATCAGCCAAATGAATCTGACATAGTTTTGAATCAGTTTTTTTAATAATGCCATTTCATATGTAAATTACAGTTGCAATTAAACTCTTCTGACATGGTAGACCTTTTGGTTGTGAAAGCAGTCAGTCTGGAGGTGTGAAATGTAGTCGTTATGCCAATTAGCAGATAATTAATTGAAGTTTTTACACTTTGCATCTCAGCAGACGAAAAACTGAAAGCAGTTTCAGCCTCCTATTTGTAACAGTTAAATATGGCAATCTTCCATAATTATTTATTGTTTCAGCTAGTAAAATATATTCTACTTTGTAGTGACTCTAATACCATATGTGTTTGCAATAACCAGACTCAGGAGAATATAAGTGCGCATTAAATAAATAATGTATCAATACGTTTTAGTTTCATAATGGTAATGTACTTTTATTGGTTTCTACATATCTACTTAGTTTAACTGATTCAATATATATACATAAATTATGTAATAACAGTACCCAAATATAATGTTGCTGGTGTTACTCCTTAACTGTTTACTTAAGCATTCTTTTTTATTCTTTTAAGTCTTTATTAAATATTTGGAAGAAAATAAATGCATGTTTGTATATCAAAGTGATGTGTCATGTAAAACCATGCTTAGTTTGTAAATTAACAGTAGTACCTTCAGACTAAAAGTTTAAGATGTAAAGAAGATGTCTTTCTTTCAGAATGGAAATGAAAGCTTTCTGATCGAAAATGGAAGTACTACACACGTGACTGTTAAATAAAAATACCACAGTAGCTAGTGCTTTGTTCCAAACTTGATAAAAGCTGGCCCATCAGCACAGGACAAAATATAACTGCGTAGCTGGACACCGGCTAGAGCAGGAGTCATGCTTCCTGAAAACTATCAAGTCATATATTTGTAGAACTATGCCTGAACTATTAGTGTGGGTGAAGTCAAAACTTTAAATATATAAAAAGAGGTCAGTGGAAATGGGACTGGGCAGCTACTACACCCAATTAATTAATTTTGTGAATTTATCTACAGAATTACCAAAACAGGACAGTAAAATGCTGACCAACAAACTAGGGGTTGAACTCCTTTTCAGGGTCTGACTTTAACAGCAGATATGTTTCTGAGATTCCATGGATACACATGGTGGTGGCAAGATTGCATTCTGTTCACACCTGGCTTCTCCTGTACATACTAAATATATGCGCCATACTGTCTACTACGTAGCAAATAAACATATATTTAAAAACATAAACCTGTCTTGGAAGGCTATTCCAACAGCTGTCCTTATTTCAGAGAGAACATATTCCAAGTTTTTTTTTTGTTTTAAAGATGCACATCAAACAGGAATGTGCTAAATATAACCTCTATGGCTATCCAGTACTCATGTGATGACATGTTTGGGACTCTTTGTGAGTATAATATTTTATCAGCCATTAATGTTCAACAATAACAGCCAATGAGAGGTATTTTCATAAAAGATATACAAATTCATCTTAAGAAGAAGTCAGAAATATGTACCTGTATTGCATAAGCTGGACAGGCAAGATTTTTAGGTAGGTCTTTTATCAGATTTAGGTTCATAGGCTGGTACTAGGCTATCGGCCCTAGGGCCTATATAAGTCTAGCCATAACAATTCCCTGGATATTTCTTCCCACAATATTTACTTCCCTGGACCCCTGTCTAGCAGGGTGATTAACGTGATCCCCGGGGTGAATTTCCGATTTCCTATCAAATCTTTAAGGTTCCTTTTGAAGAGAGCCAAGGAGGTGCTCTGCTTGACATGTATGGGCAGTCTATTCCAGAGTATGGGGAGTCTCTGGGTCAGGAGCCTATCCCTCCAGTGTGTTTTGTTCATTGTAATGACAAGGTTTAGATCCAAGGAGCATGTGGCTCTGAGGGACTGGGATTTCTTTAAGTGTAGCATGTCCAACAGCTCAGGGTTTGAAATGGCCTTGTATGTTAAGCAGAGATCGCCTCTGAGTAGATGATATGCCACAGAGTATAGCTGGAGTTTTTTTAGATGGTCAGCATAGGCTATCTGCTTTAGGCCTGTGATTCTTTTAATGAGGTATTTCTGTGGCCTTTCCAGCTGTTGCATATGTCTTGTGAGGTACATACCAAATGGGGCATTGTACAATATAATGGGTCTAATGAGGGATGAGTACAGTGGGACAATGACCTCCTTTTTTCTGGATGAAAAGCCCTTAGTGATGAGGTGTGCCACATAGAAGGATTTCTTGACTGTTGTGGCGATGTGGTCATCAAAGGTGAGACCACTGTCCACCTGTGTCCCTAAGTCTCTCATCACACTTTCAGTGTTTAGTGTACTGCCACCTATGTGGGAATTCATGGGTACATGTTTTTTTCCCAAAGGGGATAACTATACATTTCTTGGTATTAAGCTTGAGCCCATGGCTCTGGCACCAAGCATCTGTTTCTGTAAGGCCCTTTTGTAGAATATCCACATCATTTGGGGATTCAATAATGTCTCCCAGTTTGCAGTCATCTGCAGACTTTGTTAGCCAGAGTCCCTTAGTGTTGGCCTGTACTTCAGAGAAGTAGATGTCAAACAAGAGCTGTCCCAGGACTAAACCCTGAGGTACTCCACTTGTCACTTGTCTGGAGCTAGATTTGGAGTCAGCTACTTTTACAGTCTGGGTTCTGTCAGTAAGTCAGTTGGCAACCCACCGAGTGATGTAGGGATTTATTCCCATCTCAGTAAGTTTATCTATGATTCCAGAGTGGGGGATGGTGTTGAAGGCCTTGGTGAGGTCCAGATAGGCTGTGTGGACTGTCTTACTCTCATCCACAGCTCAGGAGACTGATTCAAAGAAGTCAATCAGGTTCAGGAGACAAGATCGGTCCTTCACAAACCCAAACTGGGTGGGGTCCAGTGTTTGAAGGTTGCCAATGTCTTTGTTTATAAGTTCCATGATAATGCATTTCATGCCCTTGCAGATCAGGCTCATCAGACTGATGGGACATTCGTTCCTGGGATCTGGGGTGGATCCCCCTTGTGGAGTGGGACAAATGTAGCTGTGCACCACTCAGTGGGCATGAAGCCTGAGGCGAAGCTATGATTAAACATGACACTTGGGTGAGGTGCCATTTCATTTTTGTAGTTCATGTAGTACACAGGCCGGAATGTCATCTGGTTCCATGGATGCTGTATTCTTAGCTTTGGAGAGTGTGGCTTCTACCTTTGTGGCTGTGATTACCGGAATTTCGCAATCTTTTGGTATTGAGATGGGCCCTTTAGGGGGTGAGAGGGGTGTGAAGTTGGCACTAAATCGATCTGCCAGGATATTGGCAATATCCTTGAGATCAGTATATTTTATTCTGTTGTAGCTCAGAGCATATCTGAGCATCGCCATTTAGATTCTTGACATAACTATAGAATGCCTTGTGGTTGTCTTTGGAATCTTTGGCAATTTTATTTTCATAACTAGCTTTGGAGGATTTTATGAGGGATCTCAGCTTCTTACTGAGGCTGGTAAGAGAGTTATTTGCATCCTGGGTTTTTCCTCTTTTCTGCAACAGTTTCTTTCTTCTGTTGTATAGTTTGTTTATGGCAGGGGACCACCAGATTGGCTTCCTTTTTTTGGAGGAGAGCATCTTGGTTCTATTTGGGATGGCACGATTCATGTATGAGTGGATGTGTTCATACAGTGCCTTAGTGTAGGATTCAGCAGTCAAACTTTCAGCTCCCATCTGCTAGGGTGTCATGAAGTTTGTCACTTCAGACTTGAGTAGCATGAAGTTGGCTTTGGAGAAGTTTTTTACGGAGGTTTTCTTACTGGGGGGTGGGGGTGGGATGTGGATGTCAAGGGTGATTTGCTTATTGTCAGACCTGACCAATAAGGGGGTGACCACTGGTGTGGAGCATCTATCTCCCATGTTGGTAATAACCAGGTCTAGGATATTGGAGCCCCTGGTGGGACAATGGATTAGGTGATCCAGGGTGTTGGAATTTATGAATTCCAAGAACCATTAGAAAAAGGTACCACAAGATAATTTAACTTTCTAAGTGTATGTGCGCGCATTTATAGGGGTGTGTGTGTGTGTGTGTGTGTGTGTGTGTGTGTGTGTGTGTGTGTGTGTGTGTGTGTGCTTGTGCATGTAAGCTCCTACTGCACGAAAAAAAAAACATAGCAAAATGGCCCCATCTCACAAACTCTAAACTATACATGCCACCATTATAAATGAATAATACAAACACATAACTATTTAAACTCATTGATCACCAGTATCCAAATACAAATGATTATAAAAGTATGCCAAGCATAAAATAAAAAATGCATTATTTATTTATTTAATTTATTTGAAAATGTTGATCAGGAACTCATTTTCAGTGGAGGCCCAGGGTGAAAAGCTCTGCAAAGTATAAAAAACATTTTACAAAATGAAAGCTTCTTACAAAAAATGAAATATGCTGATCATTACATTTTCCATGGAAGTGTAGCTTACATAATAGACATTTTCGAAACTGATGAAATTAGATGCTGCTGTAGATCCAAAGGTTCACCCGTCAAAAAAAAAAAACTGAACAAATCCGAAAATCATACATGAGTGAAACCACCACGAAAAAATACTGCTGTATAAAAGTCCAACTGATTTATTAAAACAAATACAAATAAAAATAAAAAACAGATGATCGCTTTCGCGTACCAACCAGTACGTTTCTTCAGATCTGAACATCTAGAATTTTTAAAACCACTTTTATACAAAAGCTCATACTCAAGAATGATCAATTAATCAATCTATCAATTTAACAATTATACAATTAAATAATCAGTGCAATGCAATGGAAGTATACTAGCCTAGTATCTCTGTAAGCTCTGCAAGCAGAAAACACAAAGAGAATAAAACATACCTAAAAATCCTATCACTCCAGGTAACTGCACGATCCACAGAATAGTGGGATAAAATAAAATAAAATAAATAATGCAAATAAATGATGAAATAACAATGTTTTAAAGCCACCAAATACTCATCACTTCTAACACATATTTTCCAAAAAATATATGATATAACACATATACATATAAGGAAAAAATAAAAAATATAATAAATAAATATATGTATCTGTATATGTATAACATGAAGAAAAATATATAAAAAGAATAAAAATACCTTATATACTATATTAATTCATATACAAAATTTCCATTATTAAATAATTTATCATGAAATAATGTCTATTATACTATAAATGCAAATATGACTGTAAACATATGAAATGTGTAAAAATATATGTAAAAATGAATAAATAAATGAATAAATATGTGACAAAATGCCCATATTCAATGAAACCCTATGTTGTACTTGTTGGTAAAACAAATACTAATGCTATTATGATTACAAATAAATATATTTATGTGAAGTATAAAAACTTTCATTTATTACTACGTGCTTCAAGTATGGGCTTTATATTTATAGACTGATTAAGGCCAGATGATAAATGTGCTCTCATTTTAAAAATCCATTGTAGCTATAAAGTCTCCAAATAATTCATGTTACTACCCCCTCTTCTTATAGGGGTTACTAGTTATAACACTCTAAATCTGAAGTCATGTCCCTCATTTAACATAACATGTCTAGCTAAAGCATTCTGTTGGTTAGACTTTTTGATTTCATAAGAATGATTATACATCCTATCCTTAAGCCTTCTCTTTGTTAAACCAACATAGAACGCTTCACATTGTACGCATGTAGCTAAGTATATGAGATTGGTGCTATTACAAGAAGCAAAAAATCTGGGTTCAAAAACATAATCAATATCCGGATGCATAAATACTTGTGTATCAGTAATCAAACCACACATATTACACTTCTTACAAGGATATGTGCCCATTCTCATTTTATCTGAGTGTTGTTTTTCTGAATTCTGTTCATGTTCAATACAAAGTAGCCACTTCAGGTTTTTACTATTTCTATAAGTAAAACGAGGTGTTGTACCTACAATATCCGCAACAGATGAATCTATTGTTAAAATATGCCAATTTTTTTCTTATGATCCTTGTTATTTCTTTATTGTCATTAGTGAATCTAGTAGTGAAAGTTAATCTCTTATCATTCATCTCCTTAGTAGCTAATGTAAGACTCTTAGAGCCAATGTATCCTTTTTTATCTATGTTGGTGTTATTATTATTTTTATTTTTATGTTTATTTAATATCAAATTCCTAATATCTTTCACCATGTCTCTATCATAGCCTCTCTCAATGAAGAGGCATTCCATTATATCAGCCTGTTTCTCTAATTCGTGGCTCACTTTACATAGCCTGATGAGTCTCATAAACTGACTCCTGACTATGTTGGGGAATATATGGCGAGGATGCATGCTACTAAACTGAAGCAGAGTGTTTTTCCAGCATGGTTTCCTGTATAAAGAAGTTAGAACCTTACCATGTCTATCTATGCTTATGTTGATATCTAGAAAACTAATGACTTCACTAGAACAATCCAACGTGAATCTCAGAAAACTGGTAGTGGACTCTAAATAGGAGATGAAATCCTTTAATTCATCTATAGTTCCATTCCAAAAAATAAGGATATCATCCACAAACCTTCTGTAAAGCAGGACTTTATCATAATATTTACTATTAAAAAGGTTGTTCTTTTCCCAGTAGTAAACTATCAGGTTAGCATATGTATTCGCACATGGGGTGCCCATGGCGACACTCCATTTTTGCAAATATAACTTGTCCCTAAACATGAAGACATTATTAGCTAAAACCATGTCTAGTAAGGCACATATAAGTATCTGTTGATCCTGCTTGAAACTAACATTGTGATTCAATAAGTCCCTAATGGCTTCTATACCATATTCATGAGGGATCGATGTGAATACGTTTTTTACATCTAGTGTAACCAAAAGACAGGTGTCTATTTTCCAATTAACAGAAAAATGTTCAAATATATCTATCAATTGATAGGTATCCTTGAGTATGGTAGAAACCATTCTAACCATGGGGCTTAATGTCTTCTCAATGTATACAGATATCGTCTCTGTGGCCCATCCCTCTCCAGAGACTATGGGGCGCATGGGTAGCGGAACCACCTTCTTATGCACTTTTGGAAGTCCTTTGATATAAAGAATCACAGGTTGTTCCACATAGAAATAATCATGCAGTTCTTGACTTATTTGTCTACACATCAACAAATCATAAATTCCTTCATGGATATGCTTAATAATTCTTGCTAGCGCAATGATATCTATCTCTCTATATGTGGTAACTTCATTCAACATAGAATACATAATTGCATTGTAGTCTACGGTGTTGAGCAAAACAACCCCACACCCCTTATCAGCTGGCTTAATCATGAGTCTGCATGGGTGTCATGAAGTTTGTCACTTCAACTTGAGTAGCATGAAGTTGGCTTTGGAGAAGTTTTTTACGGAAGTTTTCTTACTGGGGGGTGGGGGTGGGATGTGGATGTCAAGGGTGATTTGCTTATTGTCAGACCTGACCAATGAGGGGGTGACCACTGGTGTGGAGCATCTATCTCCCATGTTGGTAATAACCAGGTCTAGGATATTGGAGCCCCTGGTGGGACAATGGATTAGGTGATCCAGGGTGTTGGAATTTATGAATTCCAAGAACCATTAGAAAAAGGTACCACAAGATAATTTAACTTTCTAAGTGTATGTGCGCGCATTTATAGGGGTGTGTGTGTGTTTGTGTTTGTGCATGTAAGCTCCTACTGCACGAAAAAAAAAAAAACATAGCAAAATGGCCCCATCTCACAAACTCAAAACTATACATGCCACCATTATAAATGAATAATACAAACACATAACTATTTAAACTCATTGATCACCAGTATCCAAATACAAATTATTATAAAAGTATGCCAAGCATAAAATAAAAAATGCATTATATATTTATTTATTTAATTTATTTGAAAATGTTGATCAGGAACCCATTTTCAGTGGAGGCCCAGGGAGAAAAGCTCTGCAAAGTATAAAAAACATTTTACAAAATGAAAGCTTCTTACAAAAAAATGAAATATGCTGATCATTACATTTTCCATGGAAGTGTAGCTTACATAATAGACATTTTACAACTGAAAATATTTACAAAAAATGAAATACATAGGATCATAGTAAGTTACTAGGCTAATAGCCAGAGAGCTCTTACAAGCCTAGCTAAATTTTACCCTTGTTACCATGAGCAGCACCTATTGGCCCTGTAAAAGATGAACAGAGTCAAAACACCCAGGGTGAATTTACAGTTACCCATCCAGTTGTCCAGATTGTGTCTGAAGAGGGCCAATGAACTTGTGCTCTGTTTGATGTGAAGTGGGAGTTTATTCCAAAAACCTCTGAAAACAAATCTGTCCCTCCAGCAGGTTCTATTGATGTCACATACCAGCTTTTGGTCTTTCGAGCGAGTAACCTGTGTGCCATTTGACTTGCAGATGTGCAGAATTTCCAATAAAGCGGGATCAGAGATCGCCTTATATGCAAGGCAGAGATTGCCTCAGAGTAGTCTGTATGAAACATTTTTATTTATTTATTTATTTTTATTTATTTTACATTTGTTAATTGGGCTAGTCTAGCTGGATATATTTCCATTTTCAGTAGAGGCCCGGGGAGAAAAGCTCCAAACAGATATAAAAAGTAAAAAATATTGTTACATGGTAAATAAAGGATTAATAAAAAATACAAGTAATTATTACATACAAAAGATATTAACACTTGAGAAAAGCAACAGTAAAAAATATTTACACTTAAGAAAGCAACAAACAAATGTAACACAGTAAGAATCTTGTGCAATTGTTCACATCAGGTAGAAAGATTTCAGAAGTAAGTTGATTAGAGTTTAAACAGTAACAGTCTTGCTTACAAGACTAAGCATTAAAATGCTTGGAAGTTTGTTTGGAAGAGGAAGAAACAGTGGTGAAGAGGGTGGTTAGTCAGGGTTACTAAACAGAATAAAGTGACAGTGATTTCAGCCGATCCACGTAGGATAGCTGCTGAAAACCTTGAATTTTCTTTGTGAGGAACCTTTGTGGTCTCCAGTTGCTGCAGGTGCTTTGAAAGGTACATACCAACAGGGGCATTGTACTCCATTATTGGCCTAATAAGTTAAGAGTATAGGGAGGTGACAACTTCACTTTTTCTTGAGGCAATGCCCTTACTTATGTGGTGAGCCATATAGAATGCCCTTCTTACCACTCTCGGGATATGGTGAGCAAAAGCTAAGGTTGCTGCCCAGATCTCTCACCACTGAGTGTGTACTTAGGGTATTAACATTGATGTGGTAATTTGCAGGAAGATTGCTCTTGCCGAAAGGGATGATAATACATTTTTTGCATTGGGTTTGAGGCCATGACTTTGGCAGGAATCATTTGTTTATGTAAGACCTTGAAGGGCATTGACATCCTTTGGAGATTCTATGACAGCACCCAGTTTGCCCTTGTTTTTAGCTTGTACTTCGGAGAAATAAATTCCAAGCAGTAGAGGTCCCAGGACTGATCCCCATGGAACACCACTGGTAACGGGTCTGCTGTTGGAGGTGGATTCCCCTATTTTGACTGTATGAGTTCTATCAGACAGCCAGTTCACAACCCATCTTATGATATAAGGGTTGATGTCTAGCTGGGAGAGTTTTCAATGATGCCTGAGTGAGGGATAGTGTCAAATGCCTTGGCTAGGTCTAGGCAGGCTGTATGCACAGATTTCCCCTCATCCAGGGCCTTGGTGACTGTCTCGAAGAAGTCCACCAGGTTTAACAGGGATGATCTTCCCTTGACAAATCCAAATTGGGTAGGATCTACTGTGATGATTCTCGCCATGGCCTTGCAGATAAGGCTAGTCAGGCTAATAGGTCTGTAGTTCCTGGGGTCAGTAGAAGCACCACCTTTATGCAGGGGGATAACTGTGGCTCTCTTCCATTCAGCTGGGATGAAGCTGATGCTTAGACTGTGATTGAAAAGAGTAGCCAATGGTGATGCTAATTCTTGTTTGAGCACATGTAGAAAGCTGCCTGGGATGTTATCAGGTCCCATTAATGCTGTGTTTTGGGCCTTAGAGAGGGTGTTTATGACCTTCTCTTTAGAGATACAAGGTAGAAGACAGGTGGTAAGGATGCCATGAAGTACATGTGGCGAGGATGGGGGAGTACCCTTCTTGACATTTATTTGTCTAAACATAACACTCAGCTTGAGAGACCTCAGAGATTCTTAACTAAAGTTATCAGTACCTCAAAAATCTTAGTTATCAGGGCATACTGGTAGCCCTGTCTCTCTGCTAAGTCTAGTATAGACTGCTCAGTGAGGATCTGTGTCCAGCCTTTCAAGACATGAAAGATCCAACCCTCCTTGATCTCCTAGTCCTTTGCAGACCTAGTGGTTCTTCAGATGCCTAGGTAAATGAACTAAGCCTTCGTGTGCAGATAAATAAGACATGTTGGTCATGTCCCAACATACCCCCAGAACAAACTTCCATTATGTTAATCCTAAGTCTAACCTTGACCCTGCCCTGTCTCAAACCCTACACCTTACCTTATGAAAATCCCTTTCAATTACACTACCACTAAACAGGATACCAGGACACGCTTTAATAAACCAGCATGCACGGACAATAATAAATCTATCCACTTACCTTGCTTTTTAACCCTAACTGCAAATAGTCACATGCATACTCCCACCTCTAATACCAAAGTATTTGGTATACCTGAAAGTTTTTGCATCAAAACACAGTCGCACACTTATCATAGCCACAGACATTCGATTTTCCTCTTTTTGACCTTTTGACACCTCCGGATGTTGACAAAGTATGCTTTCAATCTAGTTCCAAAGCAGTTCACTGTCAACAAATTACTTAATTGACAGAGGGTACTGCTCGTCACAAACATACACATACACACACAAACACGCACACACGGGGGGGTGTGCATGTCTATCTATCTACATATATATATATATATATATATATATATATATATATATATATATATATATACACACACACACACACTCACGTATGCATATGTATAGTCATACTTTGACAAATGGAATCTGCATATAGTCATGTGTATGTCAGTTACTATAAGTGATACACAAACATAGGTAAAAACAGAAACTGATCTCTCCACGATACATCAAAATATAAAATCACTTTTCAGCCAAATAGTCCAGTAGAAATAGCAGCGTTTATATTAAAATAAACTTTTTATTTAACGAGACAAGTGGGTTGATAAGCGCTTTCGCGTGGATACAACCATGCTTCTTCAGATAACAATCTCTCCCACTGACTTAGTTTAAATAGCAAGATAATTAGTTAAAAGTTTAATTTGATTAGTTAATTCAATCAACATTTAAAGAAATAAAGTTCACAACAAGTTCAGAACACATTGACAGTTCTATAATATAATGAACACATATATTCAGGAGCTTATATTAATTATGTAAAACCACCGTTTTTTCTCCTATACAATAAATTATAATATATATAAAGAAAAAACATTCAGCATCTTGTAATATAAACTTAAAATTGAAAATAAGACTAAAACAGCATTTCCTAAATGTTAAAGCTGAGCGCATACTGAAACTACATATCAAGACTTTATAGATATGTAACAAAGCAGCTATGACAGAAAATATAGCAATATAATATATTCATCATTGTTCATTACGAACAAAAATACGTTCAACCAAATACAAAGGAAGTTAGAGGTTTTATTACCAAATGAGTTTATAAAATTGTAAAATGGTAGAACGCAAGTTTCAAAATCTACCGTTAACAAATAAAGTTGCTTTACTGATTAAATACTAGTCAAGCGCTCAAAAATTATAAAACATTCATTAAATATTAAAAATATAAAAAAATATATAAAAAATGTATATGTGGAAGCTGCTAATAATTTTACTATACATAAAAAAAACTATTTTGAAATGTATAGATACATAAAAGTATATATTAAATATATTGTATAGTTACATCTGTTTAAAATAAATATTACTATAGAACTGTATCAAAATATTTAATTAAACCAACTTTTAAAACATTACTAATTTAAAACTCTACAAAAATAATACATAACATATAAGTAATGTAATAAATTTATCAATTACTTAAACAGTATGAAGAACTAATATTTATATTTATATTATAAAGTCTCTTTGAAGTAAAATATAAAATTAGTTGATTGATAAATAATTTATATAGTAATTGATAGTTTAATAAAATAAGATAAGTTAAATGTTAAACTAAAAAATATTTTTTTAAAATAGGACATCTACTGGATGTAAAAGTTTAAACCTTGGCTGAAATTAGAAACTTTTATTAAAAATAATGTATGGAAGGTTATTATAAACTAATAAATATATATATAAAGTACATAAAATACATGAAAAATATATATCTTTATACAACTATTAATATAAAGTAAAGAGTCTCGGGATTAATAGCATAATACTGTGGTGTATCCAAACTTATCAAAACTAAAATAATAATTTTATAACATTCAATGACATCTTATCAACGTTTCCTATTATTCAGAATAGGTTTGATGGATACAGAAGTGTTTAAGCCTGGATAGTTATGGGCATTAAACCTTAAAATCCATTTCAATTCAGCTAATGCTAGATTGTTAATGGCATCACTACCCCTCGGATTTAATGCTATTGCTTCTAGCACTCTAAAACAAAATGTATGATCTTGATGCTTTTGTATGTGCTGAGCCAAAGCATTAGTGTCTGAACATCTCCTAATTTCATATAGATGGTCATAAATTCGATCTGCTAATTTCCTCTTAGTGAGACCAATATAAAAAGCAGTACATTTAGTACAGGTAGCCAGATACACTAAATTTTTTGTAAAACAAGTAGCAGAAGTATTAAAATGAAAAGTAAAATTCAAAGTGGGATGAGTATAAAATAAAGTAGAACAAATGTAATTACATCTATTACATTTTCCGCAAGGAACAGTTCCTGTGTTTCCAGTAATATTTTTGGGCATAATAAAATGGTCCTTGCATAAAATCTGTTTTAAATTCAGACAATTTTTATAAAGGAATCTAGGATAGTTCCCTACTAAGCTAGCTACTGATGCATCGGTCATGAGTATATTCCAATTCTTACATATAATGTGTTCTAAACATTTCACATCACTTGTATATTTAGTGATGTAGGGAAGTCTCATGACTTTATTTTTTAACTTTGGATTAGGTAAAACAAATTTCTTAGCTGCTTGAGTGTCTATTACTAAAGGACTCAGAACACTATCTTTAACAGATTTAATTAAATCACTATTATAGCCTCTATTCAAAAAAAGTGTTTCTAATCTTTCAGTTTCTAACTTCAATGATTCACCATTCTGACATAACCTAGTTAATCTAATAAACTGGCTTTTAATGATGCCAGGGAACGTATGTCTAGGGTGCATACTGTCATATTTGAGTAATGTATTAGTCCAAGTGGGTTTCCTGAACAAGGACGAAGTAACTGTGCCTTGTTCATTAAGCATTAAAGAAACATCAAGAAAATGAACACATTTATTGGAAGCTTCCATCGTAAACCTTAGAAATGTTGTGGTGGATTCTAAAAACTCCAGAAATTGCTTAAAATCTACTAAGGTACCTTGCCATATTAAAAGAACATCATCTACAAAACGCTTGTAGAATTTGATATTTTCAAACTTGGAATGACTAAATAAAAACTCCTTTTCCCAGTTTAAGACCACCAGATTTGCGTACGTATTTGCACAGGGGGTGCCCATGGCTACCCCCCATGTCTGTAAATACGTTTTACCATTGAACATAAACAGATTATTGTTTAATACCAAATCCAGTAATTGGCAAATTAAAATTATTTTGTCTCCAGAAAATGTAGTATCTCTAACTAGCAATTCTCTAATGGCTTCCAGCCCTATATAATTGGGAATGGAAGTAAATAAATTTTTTACATCAAGTGTTATTAAAAAATATTCATTATTTGTAACATCAAGAGACAAATCAGCCATACCCTCCAAAAGTTGGTAAGTATCTCTCAAAATGGACAGGACTGCATTTACTACAGGTCTAAGAAACTTTTCAATAACAGTAGATACTGTTGCAGTGACCCAGTTGCTACCTGACACTATATATATATATATATATATATATATATATATATATATATATATATACACGCACACACACTCACATATGCATATGTATAGTCATACTTTGACAAATGGAATCTGCATATAGAAATGTGTATGTCAGTTACTATAAGTGATACACAAACATTGTTTATAGTAGTATTGGACCTATATACATTAGGGAATATGTTATACATGTTATATCATATATGCCTGCACTTTTTTATTATTTTGGCATGAAGCACCGTAGTGCACACCGTAATGCAGTAGGCATCCACAATGGAAAGGGCTACCAAGACAGCTTCTATATATTTCTGAAGAACAAACAACAACAATGGCAGTAGACCTGGAGAGCTCCCAGAGTTTGGTGGAAGCCCAGTGACCATTCCCTGTGCTGTACTGAGCATTTCTCATCAGATCAATTTGTAATGTCTCAGAAATTCATGGACTCTACAAGATACATGTCTGGGAAGTATAAATAAATTTGCTGCATGTGCATGTAAGTCTTCCACCTCAGGCTGGCACACCTCATCCTTCACAAAAAGACATAAGCTGGAGGTCTTGTGTGTTTATGAGTTGCTTCTGGCTCATTGTAATGTAGCTTATAAACTTAACATGTTAATCATGTTTATTCCAAATTATTGCCCTGGAATGTATTTTGAGAAACTGGATTTAATGAGCCACATTGCTCATCATTGTTCAGCCTATGCCCCTCAGTAGGGTTATGATAGTAAAGAAAATAATGCATTCAGGAAGCATTTGCAGGACTTACTAGATACAGCAGGTCAACATGAATTGATGCTGATAACAGATGACATGAATGCATATATCAGGACAGGCAGAACAGGATATGAGGACTGCCTGGGCCCACATGGAAGGGCAACAGGAATAAAGAAGGAGAGGCCATTCTAGACCTCTGACTGGCAAATGGCTTGATAGTAGCCAACACATGGTTTACAAAGAGAGTCACAAGATCACATACAAGAGTGGCCAACATGCAACTCAGGTAGACTTCCTCATAGTAAGGAAAGGGCATACAGGTAGAATCAGCGATTGCAAAGTCATCCCCCGTGAAACAGTCAGACCACAGCATAACCCGCTAATTGCCACAGTCAGCTGCAAGCAGTGTTCAGACAAGGCTCTAAGGTCAACAGAGACCAGGGTGAAGACCTGGAAGTTGACTGGAGAGGAAACACAACAAGTCAAGGAATTTCTCAGGGATCCAGCACCCCAAGAAGAAGAGGAAATATGTAGAGTTGAAGAAGAATTGCAGCGCCTCAAAACAGCATGTGTGAGGACTACAGAACAGATATGTGTCAGAGCCAGGTATGAAAACAAGGTTCACAAGGAAACTGGTGGTGAAATGCAGAAGTCCATGAAGTCATCAAAAGAAAGAAGGAGTGCAGGAAGAAGTGGGAAATAGAAAAAAAAACAGAGCAGGCCAGGAAGGAATAGTGGTTGGCTAACAAAAAGGCTAAGAAAGGAGTTGCAATAGCAAAGAACAGGGCATTAGAGGTACTCTACAATTTTACCATCCCCTGGAAAGTGATTCAGTAGATGGCACAAAGAAACTATTTCATGTTGCAAGGCAAAGACAGAAAGATAAAGAAGATATTCAAATACCCTTTATAAGGGATACCAGCAAAACCTTGCTCACTAGTCCACAGGACAGCAAAGGTAGATGGAAGGACTATTTTCATCAGCTTCTGAATTAAAAAAAAAAACTCACAGAAGCTGCACTGCCCGAGGCACAGCCTGCAATGAGAGAAGAGGAGGAGCCCACCACAGAAGAAATAAGAAAAGCAGTAAGGAAAGCGAAGTCAGGGAGAGCAGCAGGCTCAGATGAGGTCACAGCAGATATGATACAGATGCTGGATGAGATAGGGGAGACATGGATCCCTGAGGGTACTCATATCAGTGTGGAGAGAAAGGTGTATCCCCGATGACTGGAGAGTAAGCATACTACTGCCAAGTCTTCAAGTACAAAGGGGATATTCACAACTGTGGGCAGTACAGAGGTATCACACTTCTGTCACATTGCATGAAAGTTCTGGGGAGGGTGATAGATAAACAAATACACATAGTAGTAGAACGTAAGATGGGAGATGAACAGTTCAGATTCAGACCAGGATGCAGCACAACTGGCCCAATATTTGCAGTAAGACAGATAGTTGAGAAGAAGCTAGAAGTGAAGAAAATGTCCGATTGGGCATTCCTAGACTTGGAGAAAGCATATGACAAGGTCCCAAGAAAGCTGATTTGGGCAGTTCTGCAGTGGTTTGAAGTCCCAGAAACATTGATAGAATTAGTGCAGGCTATGTGCAAGGATGGAATAACTCAAGTATGAAAAGTGCTTAGTCTCACTAAGAGGTCCTAAGTGGGAGCAGATGTGCATCAGGGTTCATCTTTGAGACCACTGCTGGTCATATTAGTGATGGACTACATTAGCAAAGAGGTCGGAGGGTACAGATCAACAAAGTTGTTGCATGTAGAAGATGTGGCATTACAAACAGACTCTCAGCAAGAACTTCAGCATAGGATAGGGGAAGGGACTGCAAAACTGAAGGCACATGGGATGAAACTGACTACAGATAAGACAGTGAATGGGAGAAATTAGAAGAAGCTGAGAACTGAGATAGAAGGGGAGACAGCAGAACAGGCTAACAGCCTCAAGTATCTGGGAGGGGTGGTTGAGGAGAAGGGAAGTCTGAATGAAGAGGTCAAAGCTAGAATCAAATGTGCTGCAGCCAACTGGCACAGAGTATTAGGTGCAGTGTATGACAGAAGAATGCTAAATAAACTGAAAATTAAGGTGAACAAAACAATGGTGTGACCAGTACTACTGTATGGTACAGAAACCTGGGCAGTAAAGGCAGAGCAGTTGAGAAAGCTAGAGCTGATGGAAATGAAGTGCCTGAGATGGATGGTCGGATGCACAATGTGGGAGAGATGAAGAATGAGGATATAAGAGCAAAGGCCAAAGTAGCTCCAGTGCAGAAAAGATCAAAGAGAAAAAAATAGGGTGGTTTGGGCTCAAGTGCTGAAAAGCAGAATATAATCTGCTGAAGAAGATTTGGGCCAGACAGGAAGAAAGCAAGATGAAATGAGGGCATCCAGTAAAGAGGCAAATGGATTGTGTGAGAGAAGATTTGCAACAGTCAGGCACAAGTGTTGAAGAAAGCAAGAGAGTGGCATTGAATCGAAATAGATGGTGACAGTTGACATGACACCCTGACCCCATGTAGAAAATGGGAAAAGGGGGTTGATGATGATGATGATGACGATGGTGATGATGATGATTGTTCATTAATATCACCTGATACAAAGGAGATCAGCCTGGGAGATTATGAAGGTCTGGACTGTGCAGATCTGGATGGTGAAGGTGTTAATGGCATGCAGCCTAGTGAAGGAGATAACAGTCAGAGATTTGGCTACACATACAGTACTGATGCGATCACAGCTACACCACTGGTTAAATAACAATAACTTACTGTCCATGGCAGAATTCATGTTGCCAAATAGTTCATTCAGTAAGTATAACATAGTTTGAGAATTACTTATAATAATACATCTCTCAGACATCTGTAACCACTATTTGTAGCTATTTTTTTTATGGTTGCGTATTATGGCATAGGAGGTGAAATCAAGAACTCGTAAAGAGGGGCATTTTTCCCCAAAGCACTTACTTGTGGCTAACAAAGAAAAATACCATGAACATCCAAAGAGCTATTCAAGTCAACATCACTAATGCCAATCTGTGGTTTTCACTGACATGGAAGAACTTTTCAAGTAGTCCTAATGACTTGCTGACAACCTTATTTTTCCAGATGATAAAGATGGCATAAGTGAACCAAATGACCAAGACTACAATAAGGAGGTATATGATGTGGACAGAAAAGGCACATCATATATATGTATATGGGTATGTCTATTTATATATATAATTAATTTATTTATCAACTTATTTATTGACATTTGGAGACTGGGAAAGCCAAATGGGTCAAAAACCCATATTCAGCGGAGGCCCAGGGAGAGAAGCTCCACAGCACAAAGTTTGAACAGTAGAAGATTAAGCAATATTAACATTAATACTTAGCATGCATTCTTAAACATAGATTTAGGAACAAGATTTGCAAAAAGAAATATACAATCAAAACATTTGTACCTTAAGGAGATTAACCTTTAACATTTTTAATGAAGTAGATATAGCATTTGTTGACAAGACTGTTTAGAGAGATGATTTAATTACTGAGCTGTCAAGTAAGTTTTGGGAATAAAGAGTTTTAAACTTTTAAGTAGTAGGGGATAAAGAGGAGTATGAGAAAGTTAGACATCAGTAGTAAGTAAGTTTAGGGATAGGAGATGAGTAAAGAGATGATGGGGAGGCAGTGTAAAAAGTTGAGTTTTGGTTGTAATTGAGGGAGTAGCTAGTAAGGGTATGGTTAGAAATAGATATTTTCTGGCTAAATGTGAGAATGGAGATTATCAGGATGAAGTGAAGAAGAAAATAAGTGTAAGAGGAGCTCAAGATATAGTCAAGGGTGGAAGTACTAATTGTAAGCTTAAAAGATAAAAGTTAGATGGGGGTTTAACAGTAGAGTTTATTAACTAGGATATATGATTGTTGTTAGATGGCATAGGGCTAAATAGGAAAGGAAAAGGGGTATGTGTATTTAGTGAAATTGGTATGCATACGGTTAGAAGCAATGACAGGCGTTGGTATTTAACTTTTTTTCAAATTTAATTTGAAAGTCTGTGTATATATATCTCTATGTGTGTATATGTGTATATATATATATATATATATATATATGTATGTATATATATATATATATATATATATATATATATATATATATATATATATATATATATATATATATATATGTATATGTATATATATATATATATATATATATATATATATATATATATATAGAGAGAGAGAGATAGATATATGCATAGATATGTATATGTGTGTGGTGTGTGTGTGTAATATATATATTTTTTTTAAATAAAGTAAAAAAATACATCCTAGCATAAATAACTAAATAACACACCAAGAAAACACAGTGGATGGTGGGACGGAGTAGCTTTTGCAGTTGTGATCAGTCGAGCGTCTACTGCTATGGAAAATTTACTTACACAACCATACTATTTTCATCATATTGATCACTGCTGCAGTAGCTTAGCTATATAGGTAGACTGATTTCTCTAAGTTATTACTTTGGGAATTGGAAGGAGAAGACTCCAAGAGGCCCTGGGGAATGGTCCTAGAAAAGTTTGATCTAGACCTAGAGAAGGAATAAAGCTTAGTGTTCTTTGCAAAAGAATGTACAGAGGACCAAGTTGCTGCTTTTAGAATAATTCTATGTGTCTCAGAGGGGTCTATATTAGTCAAATGAAAACCAGAATGCGCGAATCCACTTTGAGTGACACAAAATGAGTGAATGTCGCAAACATCAAACCACAAAAATAAAAAAATATCACACAAAAACATTTACTAACTGTTTTATGCAGGGGGGCAAGCCTCCCTGCACCCCCACACCCCCACTACCTAAATATACCAACTCCGAGATCGCATTCCATTGAAGTCTTTTTCTTCTTTTGGCTGCTCCCATCAGGGGTCACTATAGCGGATCATTTGTTTCCATTTCTTCCTGCACTCTGCATCTTGTTCTGTCATGCCAACCACCTGCATGTTCTCTCTCACCACATCCATAAACCTTATCTTAGGCCTTCCTCTTTTCCTGTTACCTTGCAGCATCATCCTTAGCATCTTTTTTCCAATATACTCTGCATCCCTCCTCAGCACATGTCCATACCAACGTAATCTTGCCTCTCTGGCTTTGTTTCCAAACCTTCCAACCTGGGCTGACCCTCTAATATACTTATTCCTAATTCTGTCCACCCTGATCACACCCAGTGCAAATCTTAACATCTTTAACATAGCCACGTCCAGCTCTGACTCCTGCCTTTTTGTCAATGCCACTGTCTCCAACCCATATGACATAGCTGGTCTCACTACCCTCTTGTAGACCTTCACTTTCAGTCTTACTGGTACTTGTCTGTCACAAATCACTCCTGACACTCTTCTCCACACACTCGTTCCTGCCAGTACTCTCTTCTTTACCTCCCTTCCACACTCACCATTACTCTAAAGTGGTGATCCCACGTTCACCACCTCTACTCCTTGCATCCTCACCATTCCTCTATCCTCCCTCTCATTCACACACATATATTCTGTCTTAGTCCTGCTGACCTTCATTCCTCTTCTATCTAGAGCATATCTCCACCTCTCCAGGATCTCCCCCACCTGTTCCCTACTCTCACTACAGATTACAATGTCATCTGCAAACATCATAGTCCACAGGGACTCCTGTCTGATCTCGTCTGTTAACCTGTTCATCACCACTGCAAATAAGAAAGGGCTCAGAGCTGATCCTTGATGTAATCCCACCTCCACTTTAAATGCATCCGTCACTCCCGCTGCAGACCTCACCGCTGTCAAACTACCCTCGTACATATCCTGTACCACTCTTACATACTTCTCTGACACTCCCGACTTCCTCATACAATACTGCAACTCCTCTCTAGGCACCCTGTCATATGCTTTCTCTAAGTCCACAAAGACACAATGCATCTCCTTCTGACCTTCTCTGTACTTCTCCATCAACACTCTCAGAGCAAACATTGCATCTGTAGTGCTCTTTCCTGGCATAAAACCATACTGCTGGTCACTAATCATCACCTCCCTTCTTAACCTAGCTTCCACTACTCTTTCCCATAACATAATGCTGTGGCTGATCAGTTTAATCCCTCTGTAGTTACTACAGCTCTGCACATCACCCTTATTCTTAAAAATCAGTACCAAAACACTTTTTCTCCATTCCTCAGGTATCCTCTCACTTTCCAAGATTTCATTAAACAATCTAGTTAAAAACTCCACTGCCATTTCACCTAAACACCTCCATGCTTCCACAGGTATGCCATCTGGACCAACAGCCTTGCCATTCTTCATCCTCTTCATAGCTATCCTTACTTCCTCCTTGCTAATCCACTGCACTTCATGATTCACTATCCGCACATCATCCAACCTTCTCTCCCTCTCATTCTCTTCATTCATCAGCCCCTCAAAGTACTCTTTCCATCTGCTCAATGCACTCTCCTTGCTTGTGAGTACATTTCCCTCATTATCCTTTATCACTCTTATCTGCTGCACATCTTTACTAGCTCGGTCCCTCTGTCTAGCCAATAGGTACAGGTCCTTTTCTCCCTCCTTAGTGTTCAACCTTTCATCCAACTCTTCATATGCCATATCCTTAGCCTTTGCCACCTCTCTCTTTGCCATGCACCTCATCTACTTATACTCCTGTCTACTTTCTTCATCTCTCTGACAATCCCACTTCTTCTTTGTCAACCTCTTTCTCTGTATATTCTCCTGTACTTCTTCATTCCACCACAAGGTCTCCTTGTCCTCATTCCTCTGTCCAGATGTCACACCAAGCACCTTTCTAACCATCTCCCTTATTAGCTCTGCTGTAGTTATCCAGCTATTCGGTAACTCTGCACTGCCACCCAGTGCCTGTCGTAACTCTTCCCTGAATACACCTCACAATCCACTCCATTGAAGTAAAGGGAAGAATTCCCTATGGTGATTTCCATTCATTCCTTTGATATTTGCGACATTCGCTCATTTTGTGTCATTCAAAGTGGATTCGCGCATTCCGTTTTTTGTTCAGATAATATAGACCCATCTCAGAGGATCCCCTTGCTCTGGAATGGACTTTCCATCCATGTGTAGAAGAGTCCATCCCTACCCCTATTTAAGCATATCCTAAACCAATGGATGGGAAATCAGAATTTTACCCCAGGTGTGGTCCTATTGTCTCTGATAGACAAAGGCAGACAGTAATGCTTGAACTGACATACCCCCCCCACAAACTCTAGAAACTTCCTAACATACCCCCTTCTAATAAATGCCCATGATACATAATGACACAGTTGGGTTGGATTGCACTGCTATGCTTATAAAAGCCCTGGTGGTCATCAGCCTAGTATATACCTGTGAACCTATGAATCTATTTCTTTACTTAAAGAGATACAAGTAGCCAATGGAGCTGCTTAACTGGGATTCTGGCATTGGATTGTGGGGGGGGGGGTTGAATGGTTAACTGCACTAATATTTGGGAGGTCAGTGCACTTAACCAATGAATTTGCCATCTTTCTGATCTGTGCTGAAATCCTTGCAAAAGGTCTGCAACTATAAAAGAGGGAATAGATGGTTGCTGGCTGGCTGGGGAAACCGCCACTAGCGCATGAGACAAGTTATCTTTTTTTTGTACTGCAGTCATTAAATAATGACAGACATTTGAGTTTCAGACTTCATAACCTTTAGAAAATAAAATGTATGGCCTATTATAACAACTAAGTGCAGATTCTCTGCCCTCTCAGCCTCTTAGCTCAAGAGAGTTTGCAGTGGGTTATCCTGTATGGTTCTGGAAGCAGCAAGCTGAGCTACAATTATTTATATATTTATTATACTATAAACAGGTTTGTGAGGTGCATGTTTTGTGTGTGTGTGTGTGTGTGTGTGTGTGTGTGTGTGTTTGTTTGTGCAGGGGGGCACTGCTGTCAACTGTCCCAGATCATGCCTCAAGTTTTGGTGGGTTCCTCACAAGATTTATGTTTTTCTGGCAAATTATTGTGGATTTTAGTTACCAAATAACAACATAATGACTTTCAGAGTTTATATCCTTCAGAAAATGCTTGTAAATGCAAAACTTGTTATTCTGTCAGCTTTCTAAGTATATAAGAGCAATATTTAAAATCTGTCCAGGGTGTGGGTCTTTTTCCCTGATTAGGGGTGAGGAAATATGATGTGAGTGTGTGTGTGTGTGTGTGTGTGTGTGTGTGTGTGTTATATATATATATATATATATATATATATATATATATATATATATATATATATATATACATACATGTATGTATATGACAGCAATAGCTTTAAATACATCACTGTGGTCATTTGGTCTTTCACTTTAGTACCAATATAATAACAGAGGGCTGTATAGGAAATGGTTATTATTTTTTTTTGGTGGGTGAGGAGGCAGGCTGTATTTCCAAGTATGCCTTTTCATACCTTATAAGTATTTGTCATCTGATTTTACTGGGAAATACTATTTTTGGCAACTTTAGAAATTAAAGCTTGGACACCACTTATTTCTTTGTTGAAAGAAAATGAAACTGAACTTCTTTCCTTGTTAACATTTTTGTTAAGGTCATAGAATGAAACGATGAGGCATGTCAGAGTACCTAGAACCCCATGGCTTTTAGGGTACTGAAGCTACAAGACCCACAGCTTAGCCAGTTAATTCATTTCAGTCTTGGGCATTCTTACTGTTCAGCTTAAGAAAAGGTGTGGAAACACAAGGAAAACATTATCTAGGCGGTATCGTTTCTTCATTCTGTCTTTAGTACCGTACTGTGTTTTGGCTCTACACAAGTACTGGCCCATGATGAGTTATAAATAAAAAACAATCAGTCCTTTACAACAGAAAGTTTGAAAAACACTTAGGGAATATGTGGGAGCACTGTTATCAGTTCTTGAGGATGTTGTCTTTACCACTAGCAGGTTTTATTGGACAACTGTAGCGGTATGTCAGTTTTGTATGTAAGAAAGACTGAAGAGATTTAGAGATATTTACAGTTTTATAATTTTGTAGTCTGAAGATGAGGAGAGTGTAATTATTTCTGTTAGTAAATGGGACATGGGCTAAATTCTTGGCTAGGCTTGTAAGGGCCTCAGGGCCAATAGCCTAGTAACTTCCTATGATCCTAAATGACATCCTGAAAGAATTATCTCAATACATGTAGAACCTAAAAATTAAATAGGCAAAATTAACAAGTGAATTTTTAATACTTTTCTTAGAGCAGTGAGCAATTCTAATGCCATGGAACTTGTGGAACTGAAAAGGTCATTTTCATTTCTCACTGCTAAACAGTTTGACATCCATAGGCAGACCACAGACTGACACTGTTCATTTATGAAATTGTTGCATGAGGACAAGCCACACACCACGTACTGGTCTGCTGCACAGCACATCACCAAGATTGTGTACATGTGCAATAAAGGTATCATGGCAGTACTATCATTCAGAAAAAATGGTCCTTCTTATTTTAAAATACAACTGTGTAAGTAAACTTACCATAACAGTAGATGGTCTAACAGATCACTGTTGCAGTAGCCTAGCTATTTGGGTTATATCCTGCCAAGGATATGATTACTATCCTGTCTCCAAAAAGTTACAGGATATTTTCTATGCACTCTAACCACAGTGGGGTTCGAGGGGAGCTGCATAGAAGTAGCAATTAGGGCACCAATAGCTTCAGAGTTTTCTTGCCTCAGAAATGGAGGCTAGAGTGTGGAAAAAAGGAAAATTTTCATATATATATATATATATATATATATATATATATATATAAATACAGGAGTGCTTATAATAAGTGAAACTCCCAAATGTGAACGTCTGTTATGTCAACACACATTAGTCTACAAAACAGATGGTTGACAGGTGTGAGAGGTTGGCAGTCCCTCAGGTTAGGGAATATACCCCTTTTTTTGGGATTGTGTGATCTTGGAGTTAGTATATGTAATTAGCAAGGGTGTGGGGCACAGTAGGTTTCTTCTGTATGGATTGATGATATGCTGCCCTTGGAGCATATGAGTTAGGGTGTCAGACTTTTTTTACCTTTTTCAGGTTTATATTTTTAGCGTCAGTCTGCTTAAATATAGACTAACTTTCGTAGATACATATACACGTGCACACACATCTGTCAATATACAAAACACAAAGAAAAACAAAAGGGAAATGGAGGGAGAGACCACTGCAACAGTGATCCGTTAGAATATCTACTGTTATAGTAGGTTTACTTGCACAGCTGTACTATGTTCATCATATTGATCACTGTCACAGTAACCTAAGCTACTTGGGTTGATTATTAATGCTTAGAGTTACAGGCAGAAGGTAGAAGTATGAGAAGGCAGGAGCCCTTGGATAAGGGTCCTAGCAAAAGCTGTTCTGGACATAAAAAAAATTGTAATGCTTTGTAAAAGTATTTCAGAGGACAAAGTTGCTATCTCTATTATACTTCTAGAGTCCACCACTTTCCAAAAAGCTACAGAAAAAAACAAGGCTAAGGTTGAGTGAGCCCTAACCCTGCCTAAAAGAGACTTGTTATGGAGAGTACAGCAGAAAGAAACAACATGAGACAACAATCCAGAAATTATAGAAACACAGGAACATACTAGCAGGCAGTCATGGGGACCATAAGATGTCTAGCCATATACATCTTTAAGCAAAGAAACTTAAATTTTATTGTCACCCTTTTCAAGCACTTAATAGTGCCACCTCCCAAATCGAGCAGGGCTGTACATGATAATCCTAGTGTAAATTTGTGTCTACCCATCCTGTCATCAAGACTAGCTTTAAATGTAGCTAAAGTAGTACTTTGTTTGACTTGTAGCAGTAACTTATTCCATAGGCTAGGAATACATTGTGATAGGAACTTATCTCTCCAGCAAGGCTTATTTATCTGTTGGTATAGATTTAAATCCTTAGTGTGGGTGTTTAAAGAGCCACTGATTTTGTGAAGAAATAGGAAGTCACTAAGACTTGGCCTTTTGTGGCTCTAAAAGCAAGACTCAGGTCACCTTGCAACAACCAGTAGGCTACTGAGTATAAGGAGAGTCATGCTAATCTATTGGGATAGTTGAATGATTGAAGACCTTTAATTTTCTTGGTTAGAACTCATTGGAGTCTTTCTAGTTGAGAGTTATGCTTGGATTTGTACATACCAAAGGGGGCATTGTGTTCAGTGATGGGTCTGAGAAGGGAACAGTACAATGGTGGGCAGAGGCATAGCTGGCTCAACCAGTGGCCTGTGCCAGTGCAATGAAATAATGCCCCACCCCCTTAGTGCTTCTTCTTCAAAAAAGGGGGGGGGCACAATCAGGTACCGGGACAGGAGCCAATCAAGCCCCATTTCTGCTCCTTGCTCCCCACCCTCTTTCCTCTCATTTTTGTTAAAGGAGAACCACACCCAAAAATTGAAAAAAAAACATGTTTTTCAGCAAGTCTTGAATTTTTCTGCATTGCTAGTGCCTCTGTATCAAAGTAAACAGTTACTATTATTTTCCAATTTGTTATGCCCCAAATTGATCTGAGGGAGGCTGCCATGACTAGCATTATTTTGTTTTATAGTCAATGCCTTTATCTTCTTGATGTTATGTTAGAGGGAAAGAAAGAACTCCTTATGATGAGGGGATCATTTGCTGTAGCTTTCTCTCTCCTCAGTTGACAACTTTGCTGTGACTGCTTACTTTTCACTGTGACTGCTTACTTTTCACTGTGACTGCTTACTTTTGATTGTCTGCATCAGACCACATTTTTAATTACTGTGCTTCCTTTGATTTTCATTAGTGGCCATCTCTGTTGCAGCATTTTAAGGAATGTTTGAATGACAGGGTTGCTGTTGCTAAAAGACTGACTTACTGCCTGCTGTGATATTCGGAAAAGATAAGAGTTTATTCTCATTTTTCACCTGCACTTTTGATTTAATATCTCTGTAATCTGTGCAACTGTTTTTACTGTCCTTTTTGTTCTGAGATAGAGCTAATATATGTTAGTGTTGACCTCAGTTTGTAGTGAAATCCTTTGTCTAGAGGCCTATCTGCTTACTTAGTGAGAGAAAGTGAACAGAACTGCTTTCATCCAAGCGGGGCATTCCTGCAACTGTATTGTCTAATAATAGGTCTGTTTTCTGCTTTCTGTGCCTTAAATATACCTGTTACTCAAGCTGTTGCTGAGAGACTGACTTACTGCCTGCTGTGATATTCAGAAAAGATAAGAGTTTATTCTCATTTTTCATCTGCACTTTTGATTTAATATCTTTGTAATCTGTACACCTGTTTTTCCCACCCACCCTGTTCTTGTGGTGGTCTTATGTCTTGGTGGCTTTGAGTTGCCCGCCTCTAGTATAAAGTTGATACTGAACCCCCCCCAGTCACATTACATCAGCTCATTCTACTGTTAATAGTGAGAACTTAGCAAAGGCCCACCCCTTTAGCTTCTGCATATTGAATTATCTCATTATCTTCTGCCTCACTTTCTACTAAACAAAAAAAAAAAAAAAAAAAAACTGTTTCCTACCTTTCCTTGAACTAGTGTAGCCCAGATACAGATTTGCTGTATCCAGGATTTTTTTGTAAGCTTCTGAGTGGTGCTCTTCAATTTTTTCCCCTTGGATCTGCTAGTTGTCTGTTCTCCTGCTCTTTTATTAGCTTATTAGTCTAGCACTTTAAACTATTCCTGATGCCAGAAAGTCTGCTCTTAGAACTAGCTGGTTTCTCAGTAGTAGCACTAAAATCTTAATCCCTGTGACTAGCACTTGCTCTAAAACCTGCTGGAAAGCACTAGGAAGCCTTAAACTGATACAAGCACTCAGTTCTCCTTGTTCATAAGGAGACATTGATCATAGGCACTTGTTGTGTCTTTTGGCTTTTCCCGGTTAGGGGTCGCCACAGCGGAACTCTGGTCTGCTAATGATTGGCAGTAGATTTTTACGTCCTGGCTTGCCGGGCCTAACGCACAACCTTCAACGAAGGAAGGCCCATTTACGCATGTCGCCACACAGAAGACGCTCTAACTGAGAATCGAACGGGCAACGTCTAACTGTGAGGCGACAACGCTACCGCAGCACCACCACCGCAGTACATCATAGACACTAAACAGCCTATAATTGCAAAGTACCTTGCCAAGGTAAGGGAAAACAGCTCTTGTTCTTTACAAAAGAAACACCGAACCAGGCATGTCCGAGGGTCAGCTTCCGGTGATTTCTCCTGCCCACCTGGTGAATCTGGGCATACGGGGACAATCCAGCAATTGCCTCATGTACACAGACAACCGTCTCCTCCTACCACCCAACACTACCACCTGCGAGAGATGCACATGCACAGCCTGTCCCACTCACTAGGCTGAACAAGGAGAAGGTTACTGTTGCCTTTCGGGTGCCAGGATCCGCCACATAACACAAGCACTCAGGTCACTCCAGAACAAGTACAAATATGACTCTGTCATTTTCCATGTTGGTGTGAATGACCTGAGCCGTACCTCCCTAGATTACATGAAAAAGAGACATGGAGGAGCTCTCTGATCATGTAGCCCAGGCTGGTATGACCCTGACCCTGAGTAGCATCCTGCCCTCACCAAGAATGATACCACGGTATAGAGAAAAAAATTATCAATTTCAATAATTGGCTAAGCTTCTGGTGTCATTCAAAGGGGATCCAGTGTCTATCAGCATGGGATGACATGCTCGACAAGCCACGCTGCTTTGCTAGAGATGGCTTGCACCTGTCACCCTTAGGCTTTCGAATACTGGCCAAGGCTCTTGCCACACCCATAGTGCCTTTTTTAGGCAAGGCTCAAAAGACAAACCCACTGCCATAAAGAGCACAAGTAACAAAAAACTGAGGGTAATGCTTCTCCCCTGAAACTATTAACTAACTGGCTTGCACACCGCCCAGACCAGCCGCCCCCCTAAAAAACCTAGCCCTCATATAACTATTTACTCACCCTACACTAGAGAGTGTGCTGTCTCTCTTTATCTACAAGATGGCAGTATAGTCCAGCTAACCCTCTCTCCTAGCTGCCCCCTTGTAAACGGGGAATCAGAATCTTAAACTAAAGGGGAATAAGAGTAAAACACTTCTCACTAGATATAATCATAACTCTCTAAGACATAGTCGAGAAGTTACTATCAGAGCAGCTATCAAACCTCATTGAACTAGGGTACTCTACACTTAAATCAATTGACCAACAGCATTTCCACAAAGCTACATTAATAACAAACTTACCTGTGGAACTGATTGTTTTTGCTAGCGCGGGACTGGCTCGGTTCATCCCCGCTCTGTTTGCCCTCGCTACACTCGGGCTCACTTTGCTCCCCTACCCTACCCCCATTCCCACCCCCACATCAATTACATTTATAGGTATACACCACATCCCTAACCCCCTAACCACACCCTCAACACACCTATCCTATCACATAGTACAGTTAGTTACTCCTCACATTACTACATCCCATCAGTCTCCACACCACCCACCCCTCACAGTAATACAGCCAATCACATCCTTCCCTACCAAACCCAAGTTGACACCACACCCTACAATCTAACTCCATCTTTACACTTCCATAGTATAGAACACACCCCATTGTTCAACTCAACCTCTACCATATCTTAGCCTAATCCTAATCCATAACCCACCTTCCCAACTGAACAATATGGTCCAAAATTCAACCAAACACCTTCCACTTACCCTATTACACTCAGCAGTCCTCTCCTCACTCTTCCTCCTATCCCTGTGCTCATCCTATCACACACATCTGTATATCAGCCCTCTACCACAATGGCAAACTGACTCTACTACAACCACCTCCATTACTATATCTTCACGAATAACTCTAAGTGACCTCTACCCTTCTACATCACCTTCTTATATTTATGGAATTAATACCTATAAACTCCAAACCAACTCACACAATAAAATAACCAAATTAACAAACAAACTAAACAAACTCTTCATCCACATACTCTCATGCTGTGGTGACATTCACCCAAATCCAGGTCCCGACACCTGCAATAGCTCTTACCCAACTAACCCCAATCCAATATATATCCGGCCTAACCCATCCCTACTCCTTCTAAACATTAATATAAGAAGCATTCTCAACAAGACACATGATCTACATGCCCTACTAGCACTACACAAACCAGACATCGTAGTACTCACTGAAACTTGGCTTAAGCCCATCCACCACAGTAATGAAATAACTGCCCCTGGCTATAATATCATACGCAAAGATAGGACAGACAAAAAAGGAGGGGGTGTAGCCATCCTCTTCCAAAGCCACCTCTCAATAGAGCAAATTGAATACAACACTCTAGAAATCCAGAACATAGAACTAATATTAGCTACACTCAAACTAAACCCCAATAAGCAAATCGTATTAGCTGGAGGCTATATACCACCAGGCAACAACAATAATGAACTTGAAAACCTACTAAATTGGATGAAAATCACTCATCCACAGGAAAACATTCTGGCAGGTGACTTTAACATAGACTGGTTTGACTGTAACAATCACAACCTCGCCACCCATATAAACCTCCATGGTTTTACCCAAATCATTAATAGCCCTACAAGAATAGACAAAACCTCAAAGCGACAATCAGTCCTAGACTGGATACCAGTATCCGACCCCACTCAAGTCCATCTCGCAGGATGTCTCCCTGACATCCTTAGTGATCATCAGCCAACATACCTAATTAGGAATCGACCCCAAATAAAAAACAACCAGTTATCAGAGTCATAAGAAACAAAAAGTACTTTATAGCTCAAAACTTAATAAATTCACTCAAATCATGTATATGGACTCCGCTAAAATACTTACCACTAGATGAAGCTGTAGAATACTTCAACACAACCTTTCTGAACATCCTAGACTCTCATGCTCCACCTAGAACCACTAGAATTAAAACCAATCTTGTGTCATGGCTATCTAAAGACACCAGATCCCTAATGAAAGAAAGAGACAAAGCCTGGCTGCAATTCCATAAACACAAAACTCCAAGTCTAAAACAAAAATATCATGAACTACAGAATCTGGCCAAAAACACATAAAAATTTACAAAACTACATACTATAAAAAACTACAGGAAAAACACTCTCACAACCCTCAAAAATCTTGGTCATCAATTAACAACCTATTACACCCTGGAAAACCTACCACTCCTGCCCCTATACTACCAAACAATCTACATAACATCTCCACCCACTTTAATAAATACTTTACTGAAACCATCCAAGGCCTAGCCAATACCCAAACAACTAGCTCTCACACAACATCAACTACAACCCCCACCCCCTCCAACTCAGATGATAATACAAATAATTTTTCCCTAGAACCAGTCAAAACTACAACTATTACCAAACTCCTCAAAAAACTGAAGCCAACAACCCCAACAGTAGACAAACTACCAGCAGAATTCCTACAAATCACTGCAGAGGCCATTTCCTGTCCTGTATCCATTCTCATCAACAGATCTATAACTGAATCCAAAATACCCAAATCATGGAAAATATCACACATAATACCATTACATAAAGGGAGACAATCCATTGAACTTACTAACTACCGCCCTATTGCAATACTATCACCCCTATCAAAGATTCTAGAGAGAGTAGTCCACTCGCAACTAATGAAATTTCTGCTTAACAACAATCTAGTATCACAATCCCAACATGGATTCAGACCATCATACAGTACAACCACAGCATTGCTATCCTTCTCAAATAATATTAATGCCCACAGAAACAATAGCCTGTTTGTATCCTCAGTATTCCTAGACCTATCAAAAGCCTTTGACATGGTGAACCACAGTCGACTACTAGAAAAACTTGCCACTTTTAACATAAACTCTTCCACCTTATCCTGGTTCAGTAGCTATTTATCTAACCGAAAACAAGCTGTTCTCCGGGTAAACCAACTGTCGCCCCTACTCCCAATAATCATTGGTGTACCACAAGGATCCATCCTTGGCCCACTATTATTCTCATTATTCACTAATGACATAGCATCATCCCTACCCTCCACCTCAATAGTCCAATACGCAGATGATACCACTATAATAAGTGCTGCTAGCACCCTTGATGAACTCCAAATTATAACACAAAATAACTTTACCCTTGCCGAAGAATGGTTCACAAACTTCAAATTGTTACTTAACCCAAAGAAAACTCAACTTATTCTTTTTAGCCCAAGTAGATCCCCCATAAACAATAACTTTTCAATAATATCCAAAGACAACACTACCATTACCCCTACACCTCACACCAAGCTGTTAGGAGTAGTAATTGATGATAAACTTAAATATGACATCCATATCTCTCAAACAATTAAGAAAGTCAATAAAAAGATGGGACTCCTTTATAGAAACCACAACTACATGACCAGACAAACAAAAGCCACCATAACCAGAACTCATCCGTTATCTATACTTCTGTATGCCACCCCAATCTTAACAAACCTTCACCAAGCAGAACTTTCAAAAATTGAATCATGCTACAATAAAATTGCAAAATTTGCTAATGAAGCCACATATAGGTCCCATCACTGCCAATCCCTCAGACAACTCAACTGACTTGAGTTACCCCAAATTCTTCTACTCAACCAACTCACCACTGTCCATAAGCTCTACTACCTTCCTAGGAAAACCCCAGCCTTGCAACAATTAATTCAACACTATACTCCCTCCAGAAACTTAAGATCAACACAACAAAACCACATAAAGGTCATCAAGCACAAAAATGAAACTGGCAAATCACTCTACGCCTGCTGCATTGCTAAAACCTGGAACCTCCTACCCAATCACCTAACCTCAATATCCTCACCTTCCCTCTTCAAAAAAAAAACATAAAATCACATTTTATGCAACACTGGCAATGTCCATGTCTTCCCCGAGGCTAGACCAAACACGTCACAACTATTAGTACTCACTTAAACACCACTGTCCTCAACCACTAATAGCTTAGTGACACAAAGCTATACCACCAATTATGCTGTACCATCTTACCCCTTTTGCACAAATTTTAGCAAATACTTCTGTAAATCTCAGATCAAACTACTGTTTTGATCCATATTCAACAAACATACTGTACTCTGAGCCAAAATATCCTGTACCTTGCAAATATTACTATTGTAATGTAACTAACTTTGTAACTGTCTGCAAATTCTACTATTGTAATGTAACTAACTTTGTAACTGTCTTCATGAATACTGTCTCATATCATACTAATGTTAATTAACTAAGGTTCTGTCTAACTGTTAATGTTAACCAAGAGAATGTATTGTAATTATTTGTGGAGCTTTTCTCCCCGGGCCTCCGCTGAAAATGGACTTGTGTCCAGTCGGACTATCCCAGTAAACAAATGTAAAATAAAATAAATAATAAATAAAAATAAGTCTAAACCTCAAAATACATGCACTCGAGGCACTCCTCAGTATGGATAAAATTGATATATGTGCAGTAACAGAAACCTAGTTTAAGGCTCCAGAGAGCACCCCAGCACTACCAGGCTACAACTCATATCATACATTTCGGCCACAAAATCCAGACCGAAATACAAAAGGCGGAGGCGTATCCATATTCATCAAGGATACCCACACCTCCAGGTTAGTGGCACAGCATGATGCTTCAGAGATCATCCGTGTGCAACTAACAATGGGCAAAGCTGCTATTCAAATTATAGCTTGCTAGAGATCACCCACCATGTCCCAGGACCCCCACTCCGCATTCCTGGAAACACTGGGAAACATAAAGGTCCTACCAAACACCCTGATATTGGGTGATTTCAGTTACGCAAACATTAACTGGGAGAACTAATCACGTACGAACTCCCTTGCCCAATATTTCCTAGAATTTATAAACTCAAATGCCCTGGATCAACTGGTCAACACCCCCACCAGAGGTGACAACATATTGGACCTGGTCATCACCAACATGGGCGACCGGTGTTCCACACCGGAGGTCAACCCCTCACTGGTTAGATCTGACTATAAACTAATAACTCTGTATATCCACATTCTGCCACCACCCCCAGTCAAAGAAACCACCATGATAAACTTTTCAAAAGCAAACTTCACGTTACTTAAGACCGAGGTGGGAAGTTTCAAAGCCCCCATGCACTATCCAGGCTGCAAAATCCTTTACTAATGCACTTTTTGGGCACCTGCAAGAATGCATGGATCGTGCTATCCCAAACAAAACCAAGACTCACTCCTCCAAGAAAAGGAAACCAGTCTGGTGGTCTTCCAAGAAAAGGAAACCAGTCTGCTGGACCCCTGCCATAAACAAGCTATACAATAGAAGGAGGGAATTAGTCCAGAAAAGAGTAAAATCCCAAGAAGTGAAGACATTCCTGATCAATATCAGCAAGAAACTATGTTCCCTCATAAAATCATCCAAGGCTAGTTTCGAAAGAAAAATTGCCATGGACTCCAAAGATAACCATAAGGCATTCTTTAGCTATGTCAAGAATCTAGGTGGCAAGTCTCAGATCTGCTGAGAGTTAGTGCAGAATGGCACAAAATACACTGAACTGACTGATATAGCCAGCATCCTGGCAGACAGGTTCAGTGGAAACTTCAGCCCCTCTCACCCCCAAAAGGGCCCATAACTCTACCAGAAGAATGTAATGCCCCTGAAATTGCAGACACTCAGGTTAAAACAACCCTCTCCAAAGCCAAAAACACAGCATCAATGGGACCGGACGGTGTCCCAGGCTGTGTCCCACACGAGCTCAAAGATGAACTAACCCCTCACCTAAACACACTGTTTAAACTCAGCCTCCCACAGGCTACATGCCTACAGAGTGGCGCACTGCAATGGTTATTCCACTCCACAAAGGTGGAGCCACAACGGACCCCGGGAGCTATCACCCTATAAGCCTGACTAGCTTGGTCTGCAAAACTATAGAGTGCATCATCATGGATCTCATTAACAGAGACATTGGAAACCTCTAAACACTGGACCATACCCAGTTTGGCTTTAAGGGCAGATCATGCCTCCTAAACCTGGTGGACTTCTTTGAGACAGTTACCAAGGCTATAGACGAGGGAAAGGTGGTCCACACAGCCTACCTAGACCTCGCAAGGGCCTTTGACACCATTCCCCATTTGGGTATTATAGACAAGCTCACCAGCCTGAACATAAACCCCCTACGTCACGAGATGGGTTGCCAACTGGCTCACGGACAGAACCTACATGGTAAGAGTTGTGGGAGCTAGGTCTGACTCTAAACCGGTTACAAGTGGTGTTCCCCAGGGCTCACTCCTAGGACCCCTCCTGTTCAGCATATACTTTTCAGAGGTACAGGCAAGCACAGGAGGACTATGGCTGACCAAGTTTGCAGACAACTGCAAACTAGGGGCTATAATTGACTCTCTGGCTGACACAGACATCCTCCAAAAGGGTCTCACTGAGACAAATACCTGGTGTCAAAACCATGGCATCAAGCTAAATGCCAAAAAGTGCATAGTCATCCCCTCTGGAAAAATCAAAGTACCCACAAACTACCACATAGGTGGTAGCCCCCTAAATATGGAAGACGTAATAAGGAATCTGGGGAACCAAGTAGATAGTAACCTCTCCTTTGATAATCACATTGCCAAAGTGGTTAGAAAATCCTTCTATGTGGCCCACCTATTCGCAAAAGGGTTTGCATCCAGATCAAAAGAGGCCATTGGGCCCCTCTACGCATCACTCATCAGACCCATCACAGAGTAGAATGCCCCATTTGGGATGTATCTTACAAGATACCTGCAACAACTGGAAATACCACAGAAGTTCCTCACCAAGAGGATCACTGACCTCAAGCAGATGCCCTATGTAGCTCGACTGAAGAAACTCCAGCTGTACTCTGCTGTATACCGCCTACTCAGAGGTGATCTCTGCCTGACATACAAGGCCATGTCCAACCCAGAATTGATGGACATGCTCCACCTAAAGAAAACCATATCCCCTCAAGCCACACGCTCCAGGGATCTAAACCTCACCACAACAATAAATATGACATGCTGGAGGGACAGATTCCTGTCTCAGAGACTTCCCATGCTCTGGAACAAAATTCCAGTCTACATTAGTCAGAGCTTCTCGCTAACCCTCTTCAAGAGAAACCTTGATGAGTGGATGGGAAACAGAAAGTTTACCCCAGGGATCACTTCAATGGCTCTGCTGGACAGAGGCACAGGGAACTAATCTAAGGGGGTAGCGAAAGCCAATGCATTCCGGCTAGGCTTATAAATGCCTTCGGTCAAATAGCCTAGTACCTACCTATGAACCCATGAACCTATAACTGGGAGCAAAGCTCACTCCAGCCAAGATTGTGCTAGACAGTCAAGAGGAGAAGGTTACCACCTGCATTACACCTCAAGCAACACATAGCCCTTCAAAACTCATGCCACTTGCATTCACACATAGTAACGCTAAACCCATTTATGCGGAGGCCCTTAACATTATCCTGCCCAAGCAACAAGGACCTTCGAAGCTGAAACGCAAACAAACACCAATCACAACCAAAGTGACACATAGCTCAAAACACCAGTGTGCAACCAAACAACAGCCCCTAAGGCAAGACAATGTACCTAACACTTTAGTCATAGGTGACTCTATAGTCAGGTACACTGATGTCCCACTCACCAGGCTCAGTGCCAGGATCTGCCACATAACACATGCACTCAAGTCACCCCACAACAAGTACAAATACAACTCTGTCATTGTCCATGTTGGAGTGAATGACTTGAGATGTGCCGCCCTGGACAACATGAAAAGAGACATGGAAGAGCTCTTGGATCATGTGGCCCAGGCAGGTATGACCCTAGCCCTGAGCAGTATCCTGCCTTCACCCAGAATGATACCACAGTATAAGGACAAAATGATTGCCTTCAACACTTGGCTAAGTTTCTGGTGTCATTCAAAGGGGATCTAGTATCTGTCTGCCTGGGACGACATGATCGACAAACCACGCTGCTTTGCCAGAGATGGTCTGCACTTGTCGCCCCTGGGATTCAGGTTACTGGCTAAGGCTCTTGCCACCCTATAGTGCCTTTTTTAGGGAAGGCTCAAAGGACAAACCCACCACCATAACAGATATAAGCATGCAAAATCTGAAAGTAATGCTACTCAATGCGAGAAGTCTAAACCTCAAATTGCACTCTCTCTCGATGCACTTCTAAAAATGGAGAACATCGATATCTGTGCAGTAACTGAGACCTGGTTCAATGCTCCAGAGAGCACCCCTGCAATACCAGGCTACAACTCTTACCATACGTTTTGGCCACCAAACAAGGACCAAAGCACTAAAGGTGGAGGAGTGTCCATATTCACCAAGGATATTCACATCTCCAGGCTAGTTGCCCAACACAATGCATCTGAAATTCTACAGGTGCAACTAACACTAGGTAAGACTGCAATCCAAATTGTAGCTTGCTACAGATCCCCCACCATGTCCCAAGATTCTCACTAAACCTTTCTAAACATACTAGAAAATATTAAGATACAACCAAACACCCTAATACTGGGTGATTTCAACTACCCTGCCATTAATTGGGAAAACTACTCGGGTACCAACACCTTTGCCCAATGGTTCTTGGAATTCATAAATTCCAACGCCCTGGACCAACTAATCCATAGTCCCACCAGGGGCTCAAATATCCTAGACCTGGTCATTACCAACATGGGAGATTGATGCTCCACACCAGTGGTCACCCTCTCTTTGGTCAGGTCTGACCATAAGCTATTCACCCTTGACGTCCACATCCCACCCCAACTCCCAGTAGGGAAACCTCCATAAAAAACTTCTCCAAAGCCAACTTCATGCTACTCAAGTCAGAAGTGACAAACCTCATGACACCCATGCAGATGGGAACTGAAAGTTAGACTGCTGAATCCTACATTAAGGCACTGTATGAGCACATCCATTTCGTGCATGAATCATGCCATTCCAAACAGAACCAAGACGGTATCCTCCAAAAAAGGAACCCAATCTGGTGGTCCCCTGCCACATAAACAAACTATACAACAGAAAGAAGAAACTGTTGCAGAAAAGAGGAAAATCCCAGGATGCAAAAAACTCCCTTACCAGCCTCAGTAAGAAGCTGAGATCCCTCATAAAATCCTCCAAAGCTATTTACAAAAATAAAATTGCCAAAGATTCCAAGGACGACCACAAAGCATTCTATAGTTATGTCAAGAATCTAAATGGCAATGCTCAGATATGCTCTGAGCTACAACAGAATGGCATTAAATATACTGATCCCAAGAATATTGCCAATATCCTGGCAGATCGATTCAGTGCCAACTTCACCCCCTCTCACCCCCTAACGGGCCCATTTCAGTACCAAAAGATTGCCAAATTCCAGTAATCATGGCCACACAGGTAATAAATGCACTATCCAAAGCTAAGAATAAAGCATCCATGGGACCAGACAACATCCTAGGCTGTGTACTATATGAACTACAGAATGAACTGGCACCTCACCTAAGTGTCGTGTTTAATCATAGCCTCACCTCAGGCTTCATGCCAAATGAGTGGCGCACAGCTACAGTTATCCCACTCCACAAGGGGGGATCCACCTTGGATCCCAGGAACTATCGTCCCATCAGTCTGATGAGCCTGATCTGCAAAGCCATGGAATGCATTATCATGGAATTTATAAACAAAGACATTGGCAACCTTCAAACACTGGACCCCACCCAGTTTGGTTTCGTAAAGGGCCAATCTTGTCTTCTCAACCTGATTGACTTCTTCGAATCAGTCTCCAGAGCCATAGATGAGGGTAAAGCAGTCCACACAGCCTATCTGGACCTCACCAAGGCCTTTGACACCATCCCACACTCTGGAATCATAGATAAACTTACTAAGCTGGGCATTAATCCCTACATCACTTGATGGGTTGCCAACTGGCTTACTGACAGAACCCACAATGTAAAAGTAGCCGACTCAAAATCCAGCTCCAGATGGGTGACAAGCAGAGTACCTCAGGGTTCTGTCCTGGGACTGCTCTTGTTTGGCATCTACTTCTCTGAAGTACAGGCCAGCACTAAGGGACTCTGGCTAACAAAGTTCGCAGATGACTGCAAACTGGGAGCCATTATTGAATCCCCAAATGATGTGGATATTCTACAAAAGGGCCTTACAGAAACAGATGCTTGATGCCAGAGCCATGGACTCAAGCTCAATGCCAAGAAATGTATAGTTATCCCCTTTGGGAAAACCAGGTACCCAAGAATTGCCACATAAGTGGCAGTACACTAAACACTGAAAGTGTGATAAGGGACTTATGGACACAGGTGGACAGTGGTCTCACCTTCAGTAACCACATAGCCACAGCAGTCAGGAAATCTTTCTATCTGGCACACCTCATCACTAAGTACTTTTCATCCAGACAAAAAGGAGGTCACTGTCCCACTGTACTCGTCCCTCATTAGACCCATTATAGAGTACAATGCCCCATTTGTTATGTACCTCACAAGACATCTATAACAACTGAAAAGCCACAGAAATACCTCACTAAAAGAATCACAATCCTAAAGTAGGTGCCCTATGCTGACTGTCTAAAAAAACTCCAGCTATACTCTGTCCCATATCACCTACTCAGAGATGATCTGCTTAACATACAAGGCCATGTCAAACCCATTGCTGTTGGACATGCTACACTTAAAGAAATCAGAATCCCTCAGAGCCACACGCTCCAGGGATCTAAACCTGGTCATCACAATGAACAAAACATGCTGGAGGGATAGGTTCCTGACCCAGAGACTCCCCATACTCTGGAATAGACTGCCCATACATGTCAAGCTGAGCACCTCTTTGGCCCTCTTCAAAAGGAACTCTGACCCCTGTGATTACTTAGGCTGAAATGGTTTATGTTGCATTCACAGTTTTAAATATTGTAGCTAGAATTAAAGTATTTGATGTTAATCTTCTTTCCCCAACTCCAGAAGAAACATGCAATTTTTCAGAAATTACAGTGTAGAAAAAAATGCAAAATTATATACTGACAAAGTAAGAAGTTAGATTAACATATTTGCTTTCTTTCTGTGAGGCACTGAGTTTTATTACAGGGAAAGACATTTGCATCTGAAAACTAAGCTTGAAAAGCCTTGATTTGTTCAGACTCCAGGCTACACACTGAGGTGTGATGCTAGCAATCTGTAACTGATAAGGCACATTTAAATGTCATTGTTTTCTTAATGGGACTGTTGTTGGGATAAGTGACCTGACTTAATTACAGTGCCACTCTTAGTAGCTGTTATGATGTAACAGATTAGACAAATGCAGATAAGAAAGGCAAACATAATTATTAAATTATTATTTTTTTCTGTATGTGAAGTGTTTAGTCTTGGGTTACAGGGAAGGAAAACACTTTTTGGAAAGAAAAACTTGACTTTTGGGCAAAGTTCTCCTTTAAAAAAAAAGAAAAAATAAATATTTTCTTTTTTCTTTTAAACTGTAGCAAACTGCTTGCTATAAATGCAGCAAGCAGTTGCTACAGTTTATACTCCGTGTGGAGTTTTACACCACTTCAGTTTTAATTTAAAAAATAAAGAAAGAAATGCCTTAATCTGCAGCAACACCTTAGACCACACAGGGAGGTTTACAGCACTCAGGTATGACTGCAAATTCAATGCTGGCTTTTAAAAGATGGTATGTATTAAACACTGATCAGGATCGGCCTATTGCATGCCACCCCCAACACTTTGTGCTCAAGGGAGTTGCCCCTCTTACCCTACCCTAACTATGCTACTGGTGGTAGGATGACTTCAGATTGCAAAGATATTCCCTTGAAAATTAACTGAGCCAGATAGAAGGATTTCCATGACTGCAGAGGAAGCATGAAGATTGAATGAGAAAAGGTTATCTACATAAATCCCTAGTTCTCCGATGACTTTATCTGTCTGAGAAGAAGTACCATTTGTAACATATGAGGTGGGAACAGCCTTTCTGCCAAAAGCTACTGTGCATCACTTGTTTTCATTTACTTTGAGACCATTATTGATATGCCACATATGTGCATATTCCAGCCCTTTTTGGAGATGTTTTCTGTCAGGAGATGAGTGGTTAACAGTGCCCAGCTTACAGTCATCAGCAAACGTGGTCAACCACAGTTCTGGAATATTGGCTTTAGATGTATTTATTTATTGATATTTGATTTCTGAGAAAGTCCATCTGAGTAGGAACCCATTGTCAGTAGGGGCTTGGAAAAAAAATCTCCAAAGTATTACAAAACATTTTAAGAACAATAATTTTACAATCTTTAAAAATAATCCAGAAAATAACTACAGTTTAAATAGTTATACTATACATAATATGAAAACATTGGTTAAGAATAGATACATGTTATATGACAATGATTTAATATTTAGAGATATTTTAGCCAGTTTATAGAGAAATTATACTAATGCAACTCTTGCCTTAATACATAGCCTCTTGATTCATAGGTTCATAGGTTCATAGGTAGGTACTAGGCTATATGCCAGAGGTCATTAATAAGCCTAGCCAGAGTGTGTCAGCTTTCGCCGCCCCATTGATTAATTAACTGAGCCTCTGTCAAGGAGAGCCAATGAAGTGATCCCAGGGGTGTATTTTCTGTTACCCATCCACTCGTCAAGGTTTCTCTTGAAGAGTGTTAGTGAAGGGCTCTGCCTAATGTAGTTATGAATTTTGTTCCAAAGCATAGGGTGTCTCTGTGACAGGAATCTATCCCTCCAGCATGTTCTATTTATTGTTGTGGTAAGGTTTAGCTCACTAGAGCGAGTGGCTCACAGTGACTTGGATTTCTTTAGGTGGAGCATATCCATCAATTCTGAGTTGGACATGGCTTTGTAAGTCAGGCAGAGATTACCTCTGAGTAAATGATATGCCACTGAGTACAGCTGGAGTTTTTCCAGTCGGGCTGCATAGGACATATGTTTGAGACCAGTAATCCTCTTGGTGAGGTACTTTTGTGGTCTTTCCAGCTGTTGGAAGTGTCTTGTGTGGTACATCCCAAACAGGGCATTGTACTCTATGATGGGTCTGATGAGTGATGAGTAGAGGGGCACTATAACCTCTTTATTTCTAGATGTGAACCCTTTATTAATTAGATGGGCTACATAGAAGGATTTCCTAACTACTTTGGCAATATGATTGTCAAAGGAGAGATTACTATCTACCTGGGTCCCCAGATCTCTTATTTCCTCTTCTGTATTAAGGGAGCTGCCACCTATGTGGTAATTCATGGGTGTTTTGTTTTTCCCAAATGGGATGACTATGAATTTTTTGGCATTTAGCTTGAGACCATGACTTTGACACCAGGTGTCCGTCTCAGTAAGGCCCTTTTGGAGAATGTCTGTGTCAGCTGGAGAGTCAATTATGGCTCCCAGTTTGCAGTCATCGGTGAACTTGGTTAGCCATAGTCCTCCTGTGTTTGCCTGTACTTCTGAGAAGTATATGCCAAACAGTAGGGGTCCCAGGACCGAGCCTTGTGGGACACCACTTGTGACTGGTTTAGAGTCGGACCTGGAGCCCGCTATTCTTACCGTCTGAGTTCTGTCTGTAAGCCAGTTGGCAACCCATCTCGTGACGTAGGGGTTTATGTTCAGGCTGGTGAGTTTTTCTATAATTCTGAGTGGGGAATGGTGTCAAAAGCCTTGGCGAGGTCAAGGTAAGCTGTGTGAACTACCTTCCCTCATCTATGGCCTTGGTGACTGTCTCGAAGCATCAGAGACTATCCATGTGCAACTAACAGTGGGTAAAACTGCCTTCCAGTTTATAGCTTGCTACAGACCACCCTCCCAAACCCAGGAACCCCACTCAGCCTTCCTGAGAACACTGGAAAATATGAAGGTCTCTCCAAACACCATTATATTGGGTGACTTCAACTACCCAAACATAGACTGGGAGCATTACTCTAGCTCCAACACCCTAACCCAAAGGTTTCTAGAATTTATAAATTCAAATGCTATGGAACAACTTGTTACCACTCCCACAAGAGGGAAAAACATACTGGACCTGATCTTCACCAACATGGGGACTCTATGCTCCAGACCAGAAGTGTATCCCTCACTGGTAAGATCAGACCATAAACTAATCTCACTGGATATTCACATCTCAACCCGACCCCCCTGCCCAGAAAACCACAGTGAAAAACTTCTCTAAAGCAAATTTCACACTCCTCAAAACTGAGGTGGAATCCTTCAAAGCCCACGGGCCTGTGGAAAATATGGCCCAGACCGCAGAATCCTTTATAAACGCATTCTATGAACACCTTCAGGAATGCATGGATCATGCAATCCCAAATAAAACCAAGACCCAATCCTCCAAAGGCAGACGTCCTGTCTGGTGGACCCCAGCCATAAACAAACTATATAATAGAAGGAGGAAGCTACTACATGATACAGCAAAATCCCAAAAAGGGAAAGCATCTCTGATCAGTATTAGCAAAAAACTATGGGCACTCATAAAATCGTCTAAGGCCAGCTTTGAGATAAAAATTGCACAGGACACTAAGGATAATCACAAGGCTTTCTTTAGTTATGTTAGGAACCTGGGTGGGAATTCCCAGATATGCTCAGAATTAGTCCAACATGACAAAAAATACACCGAACCCACAGACATTGCCCACATCCTAGCTGACAGGTTCAGCACAAACTCCCCCCCCTCCCCACCAAAAGGCCGACTATCTATCCCAGCAGAGTGCTGCCCCCCTGACATCTCAGATGCTCAGGTAAGAGCCGCCCTCTCCAAAGCAAAAAACACAGCATCAATGGGACCAGATGGTGTCCCGGGCTGTGTCCTACATGAACTCCAAGAAGAGCTAAACCCAAACATAAAACTACTGTTCAATCTCAGCCTTACTACAGGATATGTACCCAAAGAGTGGCGTACAGCAACAGTGGTCCCTCTCCACAAAGGTGGTGCCTCAACGGATCCTGGAAACTATTGCCCCATAAGCCTGACTAGATTGGTCTGCAAAGCTATGGAAAGGATCATCATGGACCTCATAAATAAAGATATTGGGGACCTACAGACACTGGATCCTACCCAGTTCAGCTTTGTTAAGGGCAGATCCTGCCTCTTAAACCTGATTGATTTCTTTGAAACAGTCACCAAGGCCATTGACGAGGGGAAGGTGGTTCACACAGCCTACCTGGACTTCGCAAAAGCCTTCGATACAATACCCCACTCAGGCATTATAGATAAGCTCACCAGCTTAAATATAAACCCCTATGTCACTACATGGGTTGCAAACTGGCTCAAGGACAGAACCCACATGGTTAGAATTGCTGGAGCCATGTCAGACTCCAAACCAGTTACAAGTGGCATCCCACAATGCTCAGTCCTGGGACCTCTCTTGTTCGGTATATATTTCTTGGAGGTACAGGCAAACACAGAAGGACTGTGGCTGACCAAGTTCACAGATGACTGCAAACTGGGTGCCATAATCGACTCTCCAGCTGACAGAAGCATCCTCCAAAAGGGCCTTATAGAAACAGACAACTGGTGCCAGAGCCATGGCCTCAAGCTAAATGCCAAAAAGTGTATAGTCATCCCCTTTGGCAAAAATAAAGTGCCCACAAATTACCACATAGGTGGTAATCCATTAAGTACAGAAGAAGTAATTAGGGACCTGGGGACCCAAGTTGATAGCAATTTCTCATTTGAAAACCACGTGGCCAAAGTGGTTAGAAAAACATTTTATATAGCCCACCTAATCATGAAGTGATTCACATCTAGATCAGGGGAGGTCATCGTGCCTCTTTACTCATCCCTCATCAGGCCCATAATTGAGTACAATGCCCCTTTTGGGATCTACCTTACCAGACACCTGCAGCAACTGGAAAGACCCCAAAAGTACCTCACCAAGAGGATCAAAGGGCTCAAACAGATGCCATATGCTGCCCAGTTAAAGAAACTCCAGCTCTACTCAGTGGCATACTGCCTGCTCAGAGGCGATCTGTGCCTGACGTATAAAGCCATGTCCAACCTGGAATTAATGGACATGCTGCACCTCAGAAAATCCAAATCCCATCGAGCTACGCGCTCGAGAGACTTGAACCTCAGCACTGAAATAAATAGGACATGCTGGAGGGACAGATTCATAACCCAGAGGCTCCCTTCACTCTGGAATAAAATCCCAGTCCAGGTTAGGCAGTCCCTCATTGACTCTCTTCAAGAGGAATCTTGATGAGTGGATGGGAGATCGTAGGTTTACCCCGGGTATCACTCCTGTGTCACTGTTAGACAGAGGCACAGTATACTAACCTCGAAAAAGGGCATAGCAAAATTAATTTAAAATGGGTGGCGAAAGCCAAATACACTCTGGCTAGGCTTATAAATGCCCTAGGGCAGATAGCCTAGTATGAACCTATGAACCTATGAAGAAGTCAACCAGGTTTTGTAGGCATGATCTGCCCTTAACAAAGCCAAACTGGGTCGGGTCAAGTGTTTGGAGGTTCCCAATGTCTTTGTTGATGAGTTCCATGATGATGCGCTCCATAGCCTTGCAGACCAGGCTAGTCAGGCTTATGGGGCGATAGTTACCAGGGTCAGTTGTGGCCCCTCCTTTGTGGAGTGAAATAACCATTGCTGTGCGCCATTCTATGGGCACATAGCCTGTGGAGAGGCTGAGGTTGAACAGTGTGTTTAGGTCACCTGCATAAGCTTAGTACACCAGAACAAATGCATGAGGTTATGTTTTGGGATAGTTTGCATAATTTATTGTTGTTTATAAATCTATTGATCATTGTATCTGTCTATGGCATAACACTTAATATGTGTTCTCAACTAGATACTCTTATTGTACCTAGTTGAAATATGGATTGGATTGAATCATTGTCTGCATGTCTTGTACATTGTCTCTTTGGAGCTTTTCTCCCCAGGCCTCCACTGAAAATGGACATGTATCCAGTTGGACTATCCCAGTTAACAAATGTAAAATAAAATAAAATAAATAAAAATAAATTAAAGGTAAGTTAGTATAATACAAACAAGAATTGCAGTACAGAGTGAGAGAAAAGCAGGTATATGGTATATTTAGAGAGAAAGCCAGGGGAGAGAGATTGATAGAAGTAAAGAAGTGAGTGAAAAGGGGAGAATAATGAGTTGCAAAGATTGAGTAGTTTTTTCTTCACGTTTAGGGATATAGTTTATATTGGTGCTGAGCAAGAACAGAGCCATTTCTTGGCTAGTAATTCTTTCAGAATGGTTTTGAAGGATGGGAGGGAGTGTATTGACCTGATTGATACAAGTAAGGAGTTCCAGGCTTTAGCAACATGATATGAGTACAAAGAATGCCCAGTGATTTGATAGGTCTGTGGATAGACACAAGTTTTTAGTCAATGGATTGTAATGACGAACTGGGAACATAGTTGTGTAGAATGATATTTAGTGCTAGACAGGCTAAATGTCTGCGGGCTCACTCCGCTCCCCTACCCAGCCCCCAATTTCCACCTGCCCCCAGTGCTTCTACATTTATACACCCTAGTCACACCCCCATCCTTACAACCAATCACAAGTCCCAATTCATTAAAGTGCTAGAACCTACTTCCCACAAGTCTTTAACATTGTAAGCTACCATTACTTACTCCTATATCCTAACCTATATATAATACCTCCGCAATGCCATCCACAACTACCTCATCACACCTGTAGTTCCTACTCTTATTTTCACTCCTACCTATTTTATCTATACCTTATCTATTTACATTCTATGAACATCTTAACTGCCTAGGATTTCATTACCCCACAAAGCAAACCTGCACACCAACATTAGCAGGCCCTCAAAGCCATACAAACACACCCTGCACACCAAGCTACCTACCAGCAAAATATCATAGACTAACTCACATCAGATATTATAGTCCAAGAGCTAGGAAATTCCAGAACCGAATATTTAAACTTCTAAAACTTACACTTCGAATACAATTCCACTCCTTAATAGATGGAGATATACATCCTAATCCTAGCCCAAATTCTATCAAGACCACAGAACCCCACACCCCAACTCCCTCCAACACTCAATTCCTCACCAGACCCCCTAGCTCACTCTTGATAGCCCATCTTAACATTAGGAGCATAAATAATAAGGTTGCCCACCTACATGCTCTCATGGATGTACATTCATTTGACATCCTATGTCTCACTGAAACATGGCTCAAACCAGCAACACAAGACAATGAAGTTATTCCACCCGGATACAATATCTTGAGACTAGACTGTAAGGCTAAGAAGGGTGGGGGAGTAGCTATCCTATACAAATCTGGATTACAGGTGACCTCTGTAGACTCTAACCACCTCTAACTAGTAATGCTGAAATCCTTATTTCCTGTCAACTATCCCAAGAAACCTTAGTACTCAGTGACTTTAATATCAACTGGAGGAGCTGTACCACTGAACAGCCTACTACTCATATTAACCTATATGATTTTACTCAAACCATTGCATCCCCCACAAGGACCAATAAATTCAATAACAAGGAAAGCACCTTAGACTGGATTCTCATAAATAGTCATCACCAAACTTACAAGGTAGGGACCCTCCCCGAAGATGTAAGCGACCATTCACTCACCTTCATAATCAGATATAAGAGTGACATTCCAAGCCCAATCACCTATAGGACAATAAGGAGCAACAACATTTTTAACCCAGACATCTTCAAAAATGAACTTAAGGCATGTGATTGGTCAGCCCTCAAACACCTACCTCTAGAGGAAGCAGTAAAATACTTTAATACTAAATTCTTAGCTATTTTAGACTACCATGCACCAATATGTACAACTAGAACTAGGATTAAACCTACCCCATGGCTCTCAAAAGCAACCAAACAAAAAATCCTCCTTAGAAATAAAGTCTGGGCCAAGTGGCATACTACTAAAAGCCCTGCAGATCATTTAAAATTTAGACAGCTAAGAAATGATACAAAAAAGCCATACTGTTGGATAAAATAAACTTTTACATTCAACTCCAAGAAACCCATCAAAACAAACCACAAAAGTTCTGAGCAGGCATTAATAAACTCTTACACCCAGGTCATTCCGTCACACCCACCCCATTAGGCTCTGATCTTGATAGTCCCAAGCAAATTGCCTATACCTTTAACAGTTTCTTTACAGAGATCATTCAATCTCTTGCCAATCAACTATCTCCTGACAGCTCATCTCTGACTACCTCTATATCTAGCTCACCTCCCTCATTTCACCTTCAACCTGTCCCTACATCCCTTGTCTGTACCCTTATTCAAAAACCTAAACTAACCACCCCCTCAGCTGATCTACTACATGCAGATTATCTGCAAAAAGCTGTAAAAGCCATAGCCTATCCCATTTCCATCCTGATCAACAAAACTATTACTGAAGGAACTATCCCATCTAGCTGGAAATTTTCACATATTATCCCCCTGCATAAAGGTGGTAACTCCAATGAATTATCAAACTATGGACCTATAGCTATATTATCTCCTCTGGCAAAAATCATGGAGAAATGCATTCATAGACAACTATTAAACTACCTAATAGAAAACAACTTACTAGCTAACTGCCAACACGGTTTTAGGCCATTTCATAGCACCACCTCTGCCCTCTTATCCTTCTCTGACTGTATTAACAAAAATCGCAATAATAACACTTTGTCCTCTGCCCTCTTTATTGATTTCTCTAAAGCCTTCGATATGGTTAACCACCAGTTACTCATAAACATACTCAAAAACCTGTCACTAGATGCACTGACTATACAATGGTTTCAATCCTACTTAAACAATAGACATCAGGCTGTATTATGGGAGAACAACTTATCTACCCACCTCCCCATTGCCCTTGGTGTCCCCCAAAGCTCCATATGAGGCCCTCTCCTATTTTTTATTTTTATTAATGACCTACATTTTGTAATACCTCATACTACCTGTATTCAATATGCAGATGATTCCACATTAATATGCTCAGCCACTTCTCCTGTAGACCTACAGACCCTAACCCAAAATGTGTTTAATACAGTTGAGAAATGGCTTCTACACTGTTGCCTCATCTTGAACCCCAAAAAAACAAAACTCTTACTATTTACTCCCACCCTTAGGGCCCCCCCACTTAACTTTACTGTTACATCAAACAACAGCACTATCATATCTCCTGATCCAACTACAAAACTTCTAGGGGTACTAATTGATAACCTTAACTTTGATACTTATATTAACAGTACTATAACAACAGTCAACAAAAAACTAGGCTCCATCTATAGGATCAAACCCTTTCTGACTCCATTAGCCAGGGTTACTATTGCCCGTACCCACTTAATTTCTACTCTCCTCTATGCCTCCCCTATATATACTAATCTGTGTAAAAACAACCTGAGCAAGCTGGCTATCTCCTACAATAATATTGCTAGATTTGCCACAGGCTCCGCTTTCAGAACCCATCATTGTCTTAATCTTGAACAACTAGGATGGCTAGAGTTGCCAAACCTACTACTATTTAACCAATTTACAGTTGTCCAGAAGATCTTGTTTCAACCTAATAATACACCAATACTTACCAACCTTATCAACTGCTACAATAACCTTAAGACCCTACGCTCATCTAACCAACAAAATGGCTGGTGACTCTTTGTTCTCTAATACCGTGGGCAAAACCTGGAACTCCCCAGTGACCTGACCTCCCTTTCCTCAATAACACTATTTAAAAACAAACTAAAATTATACCTTAAATCACATTGGTTATGCCCTTGTGCTAACCCTGACAAATTACCCCACTTATCTCTAGATACTTATCACTATGCCTGTATAAACTAGTTGCTTTTCTGTTAACCATAAAAAGAGTGTGCTTTTATATATTAATCTAATGTCATTATGAATATCTTCTTATAACTATCCATATATGATGTGTATTAAGTTTCTGTAAGCAGAAATGTAAGGAAATGTAAAGAATTGCTAAAATATGTAATGTACCCGCATCTGTAAAAACTGTCATATAATATAAATAATGCTGAGTTTTGTGGAGCTTTTCTCCCTGGGCCTCTGCTGAAAATGGACATATATCCAGCTGGACTAGCCTGGTCAACAAATGTAAAATAAAATAAAATAAATAATAATAAAATAAATGCCAAACAGGAGGTGGTTAAGAAATTATCCCTGTGGCATCCTACTAGTCAAGAAATTTGCATTCAGAGAGGGAATCAGTAACTTTCACAACTTGGCATCTGTTGTAGAGCCAGTTTGCAATCCAGGGACAATGTAGGGGTTTACATTAAACTTGTCTAATTTTTTAATAATACCAGCATGGCGGATAGTGTCAAAAGCCTTGGCCTGAACAAAATAATCACTGTACAGGGAATGGCTGCTGTCCACAGCCCCTGTGACCTTATCAAAGAAGGTTACTAGGTTTAGGAGACAGGACCTGCCCTTCCCAAAAGCAAACTGACTGGATCTAGATTGGTTAAGTTGCCCATGTCTGCATAAATGAGTTCTGCTATGATACATTCCATGGCTTTGCATCTACGGCTGGTGATGGTGATACCCAGGTCTGTAGAGGAGCCTCTCTTTTGTAAGGGAGTCACAGTGGTTGTTCTCCAGGTGTCAGGAACAATCCCTATATATAGGCTGAGGTTGAACAATTTAAGTAAGGACTCAGATATTGCATAAGTAGCACTGATGAGAATGAAGGCTGGTATATTGTCTGGTCCCATGAAAATATTATTTTTCACTTTTGATTGGATTGTAAGACTTGTTTCAAGGTGATAAAAGTAGAAACTAAATTGCCAGGTATAGTGGGTGGAACAATGTGAGGAGGAAGGGAAAAGTTAGCTACGTCTGTCTACTACTGTATTGGCTATATCCTCGAGGTCATATTGGGTGATACTATTATGGATGAGTTCAGTGCAGTGCATTGTTGGCCATTGTTTATTAATTTTCTGAAATATTGAACAAAGGTTTATAGCTTCCTTTGGAATGTATAGCACCCTTAAGTTCATGCTTTACTTTTCATTTTCTAAGAGTGTTTTTAAGTTCCTTGCCGTCGTGTTTCATTGTAGTGTTGAGGTAGGGCAATGGGGATTTCTTTCACTTTTCATTATTTTTCTTCATTTATTGTAGAGTTTATTAGTATGGGGGTTCAAACAGAGGTTTATTCCTGAATTTACCATTATATTTAGGGCATACTGGTACCAACCTTTCTATGCAACTGTTCAGGTTATGGTAAACGTCAGAGGTGACTGCAGCAGCCCTCTCATCTGGGTCCATTTCCCAGGGATTGCTCAGAATTTTGCATAGGTCATCTACAAGCTGAAGTAGACTTGCCTTGGATAATTATATCAAACCACAAAACTGAAATAAGTATGATATATAAAACCACACATTTTGGCTACTGGTATATGTAACTTTTGTTTGGTCTAACCCTTCGGCAAGCACATGCCTTCAAAGGACAAAGGTATTGTCAGGGAGAAGTCCCTAAAATGGTATGATTTGGTGGTGAGTTGGTACCACTAGGCCTGATAGAGAAGATGACTGATTTATTAAGAGACTTAATTGGGGGTGAGGAGATTCAGGGTGGGGTGCAGGTAAGGGCTAGGTTGGTAAGGACTAGGTCAAGGATATTAGAGCCCCTAATGGACAGTTTTACAATTTGCTCCAGTCTAAGTTTTCTCTTTGGTTTAATGTTTTTACTTATGGGTGGGAGATGTCTTACTCCCTAAGGCTAGAAAGCCGTTGCACCTCATTATAAGGCTCTATGTTTTCTCTCTCTCTCTCTCTTTATATATATATATATATATATATATATATATATATATATATTAGTAAGAAAGTATCTAAGGATTTGTAGGAGGTGGGTTAGTTTGGATAATATTTATCTTATTGACCGCCTCTGTCCATAAGGGACACTGGGACTAGACTGGAGGTAAATTTACTATTTCCCATTAAATTTTCAAGGTTTTGTATGAATAGGGTCAGAGGTGAAATCTGTTTTACATGGATGGGGAACCTATTTCATATTGTGGGGATCATTTTGGACACATATCTGTCTCTCCAGCACATTCTGTTTATGTCACAAGAGAGGTGCAGATCCCTGGATCTAGTGTTTCTCGTGCTGCTTGTTTTGTGCATTTGCAAAAGAACCATCAGGGCTGGGTCTAAGGAAGCCCTGTAAGCCAGACAAGGATCACTTCTTAGTACCATGTAGGAGACTGAATCCAGAGGCAGAGCCTTTAGGCAATCAGTGTAAGACAGGATATTCATGTCCTGAATTCTCCTGGTGAGTAACCTTTGTGGGCATTCAAACTGATGTAAGTGTCTGGCTACATACATGCCAAACAGGGCATTGTATTTAATGATGTCTGATATGGGCCGAATAGAGTGGTACTATAATTTCCTTATACCTGGATGCCACACCCTTATATATGTGTGTGTGTGTGTGTGTGTGTGTGTGTGTGTGTGTGTGTGTGTGTGTGTGTGTGTGTGTGTGTGTGTGTGTGTGTGTGTGTGTGTCTCTCTCTCTCATATATAGCACACACACACACACACACACACACACACACACACACACACACACACACACACACACACACACACACACACACACATACAGATGTAAATTCAAACTCATATCAGATGCGTTGTTGGAATGCCAGTAGTAAATGACACTTTAAGCAGAGGATTCACGTGGCTGGAAGTATAGTGTTTGTACATAACAATATTTTGGTCAGGAAAGAGACATAGGAAGAGAGCAGATAATGTCCCTGCAGTGATTGAGGTGGCCCTGCAGTGATTGAGGTGCATTCATTAACCACCAGGAGCAAGGTTATGGTTATACCAGTAATCATGCATTGCCAGGATGCCAACAGGGGCACAGGCACTGCTGTGGCTTCATGTGTGACCCATTCCCCAGGCTGTTCTCACCTTCAGTGGGGAATACCCAATATGGGAGAATGAACAGAATGGGCTCATGGACGGGAAGCTTAATGGCTGTAGGCCAGGAGGGAAACACTACATAAAAATATTATCTGCAATTTGAAGATATTACCAAAATGTTTGTCTATAGTTTAAAATCATCAGCCAATCAGCTACATCTCTGGTTCTTCAGTACTCTCTAAAATTTATGGTTATATTTGTATTAATGTGCTCAGTAAAATTAAAAAAAAAAATTACATTGGAAGCCTACTAAGTGCTGAAAAATAAGCAGACACTGCTGGAAGCTAAAGGTTGCTGCACTAATTGAGATGTGTAAACCATCAAAATGTAAGCAAAGAATCAAAGACAATCAAGTACATACACACACACACACACACACACACACACACACACACACACACACACACACACACACACACACACAAACGTGCGTGCGCTCGTGGGCGCACACCTAAAATCTACCTAAATAACGCAGTAAAAGTATGCTCTTATCTGAACCACAGAACAAACACATGTACAGGTGGCAGGTAGACAAATGTGCTTACAAAAGACACATTAATTTCAATACAGGCACTATATGCGTATATATTGTTTAGGCCTTGACCATGAGATTGCTGTTTATCTATGAGGACTTAAAGAGGAAAACCACAAAAGCCAGAAGGGGTGCCTTCCTAGCACATTTACATTTATTAAGTTACTGGTATTTATCTGTGTAACCTTCTTGGCATCTGAAAGTGGTCATCCAGATGTCTCCAAATGAAAGTCATGCTGTAGGCCTGAGAAGTCAGACAATGCCACAGTGCCTTCTCAGTGTGGTGAAGACAATAACAAGGTGGTGCTCATTCATTCCTTCTGCCAGTTGTCTAAGGAGTCACCTGTTCCTGTCAATGCAATTAAGAAGGCCATCATTTCAAATGACTCAGGTAGGTAGTCTGCACCAAACACAAAGCAAAAAGTTTAAATGGTGGCTACTCTGCACTGCCTGTAGAGAGACACCTATTGATTAAAAATGGAGATGAGGGCTTACTTCTGCTAATAATGTATGACAATGACTGAGTGTCAAACTCAGATTTTCAGACTTGTTTCAAACAACAGACTTAGAGCAAATATCTGAAGACAGAGTGTAGGAGACCATACTTAGCCCAAATGAGGGCATTCCCTACTGATTTCCTGGACTGGTTCTTGCTGACTTAGGGTTTCTTAACTATCCTATAAAGCTGTCTGGCAGACCATACCAGACTTCCAACATCTGGAGAATATCTTCATAAACAGAAGCAGGACCTCCTCCATTGGTCTTGGTCAGAGATACTTTGGGCCCTGACATTGTCCAGAAGGAGCAGGACAACCTGAATTACAGGTCATAAATGTTCGCCTTCTCAGCTAAAGTACCTGTAGTGAGGATATGTTAGCCCAAACTCCCCTTCTGATGAACTCAGTTTTGGAGATGCCTTGGCCCTTATAAGAAACCGCTTTAAGTGGTAAGCTGCTGAGGCTTCAGATGCCCCAGAAAAGGCATTAGACTTACTGTGTTATTACCCTTGAAGTTGGTTGCAGATCCCCATGTACATGAAGCATTACTGGGTGTGTTTGAGGCAAATTCACAAAATTCAGATTCTCAGCCACCAGCCCCATAATGGATGGATAGATTTTATAGAGTTTAAGAGCACCACTCCATTTTTTACTTAAAAAAGTGTCAGAACCTAATACTTTCTCTTTAGTAGACTCTGAAGGGGCCACATTCCTACCACAGATGAACATTCCCCCCTGACAAGGAATGTAATCTCCTTGGCAGGTTCATAGGTTCATAGGTAGGTACTAGGCTATTGGTCATAGGGCCTATATAAGCCTAGCCAAAAGGTACCCTGGCTTTCGCCACCCAAGTAAATTATTTTCCTGTGCCCCTGTCGAGCAGAGCCGCAGAAGTGATCCCCGGGGTGAATTTCCTATTTCCTATCCAATCATCAAGATTTGTCTTGAAGAGTGCTAATGAGGAGCCTTGTTTGATATAGATAAGTAGTTTGTTCCAGAGTATGGGAAGTCTCTGGGACTGGAATCTATCCCTCCAGCATATTCTGTTTCTGACTACTGTGGCGATGTGATTATCAAAGGAGGAGACTGTCACCTGTGTCCCAAGGTTTTTAACCAAAGAGGATGACAATGCACTTTCTGGCATTGAGTTTGAGGCCATAGGGCATCAAAGCTGAACTTTTAAATGCTCATTTAGATAGGGAACTATGATTCAGCCCACAGGAAGTGATGGAGACTTACAGACATATGTTCCACCCCTTTATTAAGTATAGTAGTAATTACTCTAACAGACTGTGTCATTTTTCCAGGAAGCTAGGCAAGGGCAAACAACCCAAAGAGAACAGACTCAAGTCAAAGACCCTAGTCAAAGGGACAAAACAGGTCTTAGCAGACCAAGAGCATCTCACTATACCCATTCTGCATTTTTTGCAAGGAAGGATAGGATATTCTGGAGTTGTCCAAGCTCAACAAATATCTGTTAGTCCTGAAATTCAAAGAGCTGTCCCTTCAAGTTCTCTTTCCAGTTACTAAGTCTCACAGTATTTATGGTCACTATGTATTTAAAATATTCCTGTCTGTATATTCCCATTTACAAAGGAATCAGGAGATTTAACAGATTCATAGCAGGGGCTAACCACTTTCAATTCACTTCCTTGCCTTTTAGCTTGGCCACTGATCTAAGAGTTTTCACCAAATGCTTAGTCTTAGTGACTGATAAATTCAGTGGTACCTCAGAAACCTGTAGGATGAGCACTGCTGAACAGACATCCTGAGAATAGTTATGGACAACACCGCGGTTTTGTAGTACACCAACAAAGAGGCTCACACAGAAGGTCTGAACAGTGGATGCATTCTCCATAGGTTGGAGAAGCATGTTCTTATATACCTTTCCACCTTTCCCATGATCCCAAAGGTAGAAATTGCTAGAAATTATCCCATTAGCTCCTCCTTGGCCAAGGCAACACTGGTTACCACACATAGTACCCCAGAGAAAGGAGCTGATGCCTACTGGAAATCGGTACCACTGTTTTACACAGGCTTAGTCAATCCCTCCATAAAGGTTCACCTGTCTGCTGTAGGTAGTGGATTACCTCTTATTATTCACACACTCTCAGGAGAGAACAAATAAGCCCCTTCCTCCTGGGTCTTCCATTTCAGACCATGAGGAGAATGACTGTACTGCCCTGAGATATGAGGAACATCCATTGTCCTAACTTCTATGGCAAACACTTACCAGGAGAAATAAGATCTCATTTTACCAGGAGCACACAGCACACAGTAGTCTTCCCTGAAAGAAAGTTATCTTGATATGTACTGCCTGGTCCCCATGGCATCTTACCTTCCTTGTCCTCAGGGCTGACAACCACCCAGGGATAGGTGCTAAAAGCTTTGGTGGAATCCCAAATTATTACAACAACATAGCAAGTAATTTACCTGTAACAGTATAGAAAAGGTGAGAGGAAACAAATGTGCATGTAGTTCTCTATTAATTCCTCTTTTTTCTGTGGCATATCATAGTCTGGGTAAGTTTTATTTGGCAGCAATAAAGAAGAGAAGATGGCTGAATGTTTGTCTGCTTTTACATAAAGATGTGTCTAAACTGTGGTTGCCTGTAGCAGAGATCCTAGAGGTTAATGCCTGCAACAGTGACTACACTAGAGCATGTACAATTTTAGTAAACAACATTACACTTTTGTTTTTTTTTTTCTTTCTGCAGGATCATTAAGACAGATTGTGTAATGAGAAACAGACTGCCCAAAGTGTGTTCGCTCTTTCTATAACAAACACTTGCATACATACGTACACACACACAAACACACACACGCACACACACACACACACACACACACACACACACACACACACACACACACACACACACACACACACACACACACACACCTGAGTCTATTTTACATAGCTCAAAGCCCAAACTACTGTATCTCACAAGACTGACATGGCATTATCGAATGCCAAACATCCAAAGAGAGAAGTGCATGACAGTCCTGTTATTTCAGATTGTAGTACAGCAGGATAGGGGAATTAGTCCTTTCACCACTCTGGTGCAATTTCAGAGTTGGAATATATAAGTAGCAGGGGATATGAGTGGTGCAGGGAAGCTTGCCTCCCTGCAAAAAAGAAAAAAAGATGCTTTTTTTTTCTGTTTTGGGGAGTCAGTGTTTTGGAATTCAATAATGTTGTCTTGATCATTTGATAATTTAATCCATACAAACATATGCATGTAAAATCTGGGAGTCAGATGGAGAGTTAATGACAGCTTCAAGTTTGCAGGCATCTGCAAACTTAGTTAGCCACAGACCCTTGATGTCTGCCTTGACATCTGAGAAATAGAAAAAGGAGTGGTCATAGAACTGATCCCTGGGGAACACAGCTAGTAACTACTCTTTCTGAAGAGAGAGTGTCTCCCACACCAGTAGATTGCATTCCATCCATTAGCCAGTTTGCTATCTAGTGGGTAACATAGGGGTTTACATTTAGTTGGATTATCTTATCGATAGTGCCAGAATATGGGGTGGTATCAAAGGCCTTGGCCAGGACCAGGTGGGCAGTGTGATCTGGACAGAGTCTAATGCATCAGTGACTTGCTCAAAGAAACCTTTAACAAACTCAAGCTGATAATAAGTTCCATAATGATGCTTTCCATTGCTTAACAGATAAGATTGGTGAGGTTTATAGATCTATAGTTTTCTGGTCAGTAGTGGGTCCTTCACAAGGAGTGAGAAGCTATTACAATTCTCCATTCCTTTGGCACAAATCCATTGGAAAGGCTGAGACTCAATAGGCTTAGTAGCAAGTCTACTAGACATTATTTGTTGCTGACAAAAAGGTAGCCTGGCACATTATCAGGACCCATGGAGCTATTTTTTTTGGCTTTGCAGAGTGCATTTAGGCTGTGCTTAGAGGTGTTTAGAAAGGGTGCAAATAAGTTTTGGAAACTCTGAAGAAGATAGGGCAGTAAAGTTAGAGATGAATTTGTCTACTAATATGTTGCTTATACCCCCCCCCCCCCCCGGGGGGGCTAACCATTGTTTTAAAATTACAGTTGAATATTGCTGGGCATTACATCTAAATTTTGTCACACAGCTGAAGAAGGTTTTGTGGTTGTCCTTGGCAGAGGTGGCAATTCTCAATTCATAGTTACATCAAGAGACATTGACAGTCACTTTCTGCATTGGGTCTGAAAGAGTGGTAGGCATTGAAACCCTGCCCTTTGGGGGTGCTATTACTGTTCTGAAGCCATGTTTCAGTAACTGCACAGACATCTATATTTTCAAGGGTTAGGAAATCCTGTAAGGCGTGCAACTTTTTCTTTAGGCTTCTAGCATTGAGCAATGCTACCTTTATACAGTTTTGATTTTAATTGGCTGTATAAGTAATTTGAGGAGACTGGTCTTGCCCTAAAAAAGGCACTATGAGGGAGGAAAAAAACCTGGAGAATATATGGAAGCCGTGAGGAAAGAGGTGCAAATTATGCATAACAAAGCAGCCAGGGTTGTCGAACATCTCTTCCTAGGCTGATATATACTGGATCCCCTTAGAATGACACCAATAGCTAAGACAATAACTGAAGTCAGTTAGCTTTTGTTTGTATAGTGGCATCATTCTTGGTAGTGGTAGGATATTGCTCCATACTAGTTTCAAACCATTTTCAGATGCATATCTTCAGAGCTCCATCGTGTCCTTCTACTAAGTGACACCTTGGCAAATTTCAAACCTCTCAAACCCTGAGAGCATCATTACCTATGCAAGATCATTCACAGAAACCCTGTATAATCATGCTAACAGCTACATAGAAACTTCTCTATTTACACAGATTAAGCACAGGGTCAACTCAGAAAGCATGCTGCCCTGCTGGAATCCCAACATCAGTAAGTTGTATAACAAAAGGAGGAAATTCATGACAAAACTTAGGAGGTGCAATGCCCAGCATGGCAAATCTCTCTCAATGACCTAAACAAATAACTAAGGGTGATAATAAAGTCCTCTAAGCCAAATCTCAGATAAAATTAGTCTCCCAGGCCAAAGATAATCACAAAGCTTTCTTCAGCTATGTCCATAACTTGAAAGGAATACACAGGAATGTACCAAATTAATTGGAAGTGGTGCCCCTCCCTCCTCCAGATGATCTTTAGGAAATACCCACTTCCATAACTCCCCCAATTATCACTAGACAGTAGGTGCCCATGGTGGTCTCCAAGGCTAAGAACATTGCATTGATGGGTCCTGATAATGTCTCAGGATGTCTCCTTAATAGTATTAAACAAGGACTATTGGAATCATGAGAAATACTATTTAAACACAGCCCCCAAATAGGCTTCATGCCAAATGAATGGAGGACTGCAGTGGTTGTCCTGCTGCACAAGGCTGGGCTATCCACAGACCTGGGGAATTCTTGACCCATAAGCTTGATTAACTTGATATGCAGAGCTATGGAGAGAATAATCATGGATATACTAAAATAGGTAACCTACAAGCATTGGACCCAAATTAATCTGGGTTTGTCAAGGGCTGGTCTTGCCTACTCAGACTGGTAGACTTCTTCAAGAAGGTCACCAAAGCAATGGATGAGGGCAAATGGTACATACTGCCTACCTCAACCTGGCCAAGACATTTGACTCAATACCCCACTTACTCACTAAACTAGATATAACTTCCTACATCACCCAGTGGATAGCCAGCTGACTTACCAGGACCCAAGAAGTTAGAATAGAGGAGTCTTCCTCCACAAAATGGCAGGTTATTAGAGGGATGCCTCAGGGCTCAATGCTGGGGATGCTCATGTTTGGCATCCACTTCTCTAAGGTCAGAGCTATTGTCAAGGGTCTCTGACTGACCATGGTTTCATATGATTACAAATTGTGTGCAGTCATTGAATTCCCCTGAGACACAACTATCCTTCAAGTAAGCATTACAGAGAGTAATAACTGATGCCAAAGCCATGGTCTAAAACTGAATGCCAAAAAGTGTATCATAGTATCTTTTGGAAAGCAAGACACCCCAGCAAATAACTACATTGAAAATATACCCCTAGGAGTAGACTCTGTAGTCAAGGATTTGGGAACACGTCAATGGTGATTTGACATTTGACCATCATGTATCTACAGTAGTGAGAAAATCATTCTGTGTTGTACAATTTATAAACAGGGGTATGGCATCTAGATCAAAACAGGCCATCGTTCCTTTGCACTCTGCTGTCATAAGGCCAGCCAATGAGTACTTTGCTTCCTTCTGTATGTACCTTGCCAGGTTGCCAGGCATATGCAACAAATGAAACATCCTCAGAGATTCCACACAGAAAGAATATGTGGTGTGGAAAACAAGTCCTATGCAAACCACCTCAAAGCCTTATACTTATATTCAGTCTTCTACTGGCTGCCGAGAGGAGAGTTATGTCTGTCTTACAAAGTGTCCTCTGATCCAGCCGTAATGGATCTGTTCCACATATGTAAAACAAATAGCATCAAAAACACCCGATCTGGGGACCTAAACCTTGTCTGTAACATAAATAGGACATGCTGGAGGGACAGATATCTGTCTCAGAGGCTCCCCCTTCTCTGGAACTGGCTTCCCATTAATGTGAGGCAGAGTTCATCCCTGCATTTATTCAAGTGAAACTTGGATTAGTGGATTGGGAACTATAAATATACCCCTGGTCCAAGGGAGCCTGCAGGATTTTTTGCAGGGGGGTGCAAACCCGGAGCACCACCCCAACCCCACCCCTTTCAAAGCACCACCCCAACCCCACCCCCTTCAACCCCTCCCCCCAACACATAAAGCCATTCCAGTATCTCATTACTTGGCTATTTCTCCCCATTTGCCATAAATACTGTTCAAAACTCTCGGTGTGCATACTGTTTTATGCTTTACTTCTACAATGATTACAGATATTTGGTTTTAGTTTACAACTTTTATTTCAAATTTTAGGGCTTCAGGGCCAATAGCCTAGTAACCTCCTATTTTATAGCACAAACACTGATAAACATTTGCTAAACTTAAACAAAGCAATAGTCTTACAATGAAAACAGACTTAGCATTAAAACTTCTCTAGATTTGAAACCCACATTCAAAGAAAATGCATCTGGCCAGTGGCAGGTTAAGTTTACCTTTGGACAGTTTTCAAATCATAGGCCCCTTGCGCACATTTCAGAACCATGCATAACTGCTTTTTTGATTCACCTACCTGATTGTATTAATTATAATATATAATAAATTGAATTATATCCCTTGTTAATACAGCACCACTTAGAGTGCGTTTTATAGTTTTGAACATTTTTTCCAGTAAGCAATGAAACAAAACATATGAACCAAAAATGACAAATTGCCCAATTCAGAACATTTCAACCATAAAAGGCCACTTAAACGTCTATCATTACAATTCACCAATATCAGTCAATATGCACAATCGCTGCAGAAGTAAAAGTCATCAGAATAATTTCACATTAAAGAGATCTGAAACTAATGGAGAGGTTGTTGCTAGAAAACAGCTTTATATTTCAGTTGTTCATCTACAAATTCAGTGCCTGCTGGCTGGCCTTAAACAATAAATTGCCTATGTTACATTAAAAAAATGCTAAGCTTGTATATTGCAATAGGAATAAGTGGCAAGTGGAAACACATGTTCATAGTTACTAGACATCTCATCCAAAGGAGAACATGCTCAGGACTGCAACACTCCACCCCCTTAAAATACAAATCTATATGCGGTGGGAGTAGAACCTATAGCCCTCTACATCAAGATGCAAGTATGCTAACTGCTGCACTACTAAGACTGCTTTGAAATTCTACACCACAATAGTGATACCATTTGCTAAACAAAACAGCTGCACATTTTAAGCAGACTTAGCATGGGCAGTAGTAAACTTCTCTTCCCTTGAAGCTCACAATTCCTTGAAAATAAATTCCACCTGCTAACTCTAAATAGGGCATTTCACTCTCTCTCAAACACACCTACCTCAGCCTCTGTGAAAATCTGTACAGTTGAGAGGTATGGCACACACATACATCTCCCAACCTCCTTAGAAAGTGGATAGAACAAAATTGTTTGCATTAGTATGCATTTTCTGAGGATATGAAGTCTAAAACTCAACTTCAATCTTCAGTGATTTGCCAGAAAAAAAACACAATTTTATGAGAAACAATCTGAAAATATGAGGCAAAAATCTGGATAATTGTGAGGTATCAGACTTCATATACTCCAGAATCAGAAAATGCATGCAAACACAAATCCTGATATTCTAGCAACTTTCTAAGTTTATAAGATAAACATTTAATATATGGCCCTATTTTGGGGCCTTTATCCACACATTATTGCTGGCTTTGTCCAAATTCATTGTGCTAAGATTGAGAGTTATGCTAAGAGTGCTTAAGAATGCATTAGCTACTTATTAAGTGGAACAACACCTTGGTTTAAATTTTCCAGTCTCCACCAACAAGTTCCAACTGGCAGAGCCAGGCAAACAACTAAGAATGGCAAATCAGCAACATGGGAAAAGGCAAGGAAGCAACTGCGCAGCTGCAAACACAGAAATGCTCAGCTGCAAATGGGAAGTCTCATTCTGTACTTTTCAAATAGAGAATAAGCTGCTTAACAACAGAAAATTAATTTATTCTTTCCCTACAACACGGCAGGAGGCAGACAGTCATCATGATACAAAATAGGGGGGCACTCACCCTACAGTTCCGGCTGCCCAGTTGCTAACCCACTAATCACTCTGCAGAATGCTGATTGCCGGTGCACAGCACATTCACACGTGGTAGCTGGTGATGGATCAAGCAGTGGTAATTAAATTAGCCAAAACCCCCCCCCCAAAAAAACAAAGAACCCTCTACAGGAACGGCAATCTACATATAACCACAAAACCAGCCACTGTGAAAAGAATACCAAAAATATGGTAAGCGCTTAATTCTTTAATAAAGAACTTCATCAATCAGAGTCAGACTAACTCATGCACACATTCACCAAATATTTAAAAGCTATTGCCATAGTTTTTGTGTTCTTTTCATCAGTGGTGACTGGTTTTGCGCTTAAACACATAATGCCGTACTACTGATTTTTTCTGTGTGTCTTATGTGTGTTTCGTTGGTGCAGAGGCTATCTGAGTAAAACTAATAATTATCAATTTTTAAACATGCCATTGCCCCTTCCAATTTTGTGGAAAGCTGTTTCATTTGTTAAAGTCTTTATCAGATAGGATTCAATATATTACTGGGCAGTTGAGATGTGTGTGATTGACTAAACCCACACTTGTTGCAACTTGCATGTTAAACGCAGCCCTGGAAGTTCCTTCCTTCCTAGAAAGACAAGCTGTCATTTAGGATTGTTAGGTAGAACGCTAACATTCAAAAGTGACACTTGGGATGATGGTGGCGAATGAAACCAAAATGTTGGTAGAAAGCTAAGCACTTGGCGATGTAAACCCTGAGAGAGTCTGAGCCGATGTTTCAGAGAGGTTTTCATGGCGAAGTAAACCTGTTTTTCTAAGAACGTTTTGCTTTAATAAAGAAACTGTGAGTAGATTTGCAGCAAACATGCCTATTTAATTTGTTTGCAAATGCCCTTGTTTTAAGAGGACTTACTGCTCTAGAAATTAAAACGTTTTCCAATTGTTATGCTTTAAGGGGCTGTATTCACACAAATAAGAGAATTAAAGCTGGTAGTATTTAGAAAAAATAAATATAGTGTAGTCACTAACATGTTTCTTCACAGTCCACACTCTCGGTCTCACTCGGTCTCCCTCGCAACTAAAGTGTGGGAAGAGAATGTGAGTCACAGTCCTGAAGGGTCCTAGTGCCTGCCAGATTCTACCCCCAACTCCAGATAAACTGTACTGAAATGCGTACAGTATGCCTCCCGATGTCCCTGCTTACTGTGGGTGAATCTGGCAGCAATGATATGACTGAGAACCCGCACACTTTTGGGTTTAAAACCATGCAACGGATGTAAGCATGATGAGTCCTCTGTTGGGTCCTAAAACAGGTTTCTTGCAGCTGTAAAGGGCATTCCCTTCCCCTCGCTCTATTGTTTCCTATGTTCTTAAAGAAGAATGTCCTTAAACTTTTTTTTTTTAATTTAAAAGAAAATGAATCTTTTGATCAGCCAGTTCCAGGGAGGTGCAAGTGCACCCCCTTGCACCTGCCTGCGGGCGCCCTTGCCCTGGTCTTCCACCTATGTCTCTGTTAGAAAGAGAACATTTGTAAATGCTTGGTCATTCATACCCAAGTATATATACCCCCACAAACCACTTGGGAACAATACCTACCAAATTTTATTGGGAAGTATGACTAGTGTTAAAAAGGTCCCTTGAGCTGATAGCCTAGTATTCTAGTATGATATTAGGATGTCCCTCTACACATAATCCACTGAGGTATGTCTTAAGTCATTCACTCCCATGTGTGCAGTAACCATGTCATATGTTTATTTAGGGTGAAATAACTTGAAGAACCTAGTGACACTGCAGATCCTGGCACCTGAGAGGCAGCTAACAGTCAAACTGACCTTGCACAACCTGGTGAATGGTGCGTCTGTGTGTTTGACTCTGGAGTCACCTATGAGTAAGACGTTACCAGATATACTGTCTCTGCCTTGCTGCCTTAAGGACTTTGGCTTGACAGTTTTGTAATCCCTTTTTATAGTCATGTTTTCTGTAGTGTCTGTGTATGTTGTTTGCTTACTGGTGTGATGTTGAGTGTCCTGTAAATCAAAGGTTTGTCTCGAAGGCCTTTGTGGTTTAAGTAGGGACTTTTTACATACCTTAGCTTTAGAAGGCTTATTTGTTTCTGCAGGACATGGTGGGCATGGTCACGTGACCTGGGTGTCAGAACTGACAACATGCAGTGTTCAGTCAACAGTCTTTAAAGAGAGATGACCTCCATCGCTAGTAGATAGTTGCTCCTCTCACATATGGAATAATTTATAGGAAGAATCAATTATGCTGTGCTGATGAGGTCATAAGGAGGGTGAAACCTGGTTCAGGGCTGCTGACAGCACCCCTGCCTTACCAGGCTAAACCTCATTACACACTTTCTGACCCCAAAATGAGATCAGAAAGACCAAGTGTGGTGGAGTCTCTATCTTCATTAAGGACAGGCACACCTCCAGACTGGTTTGCCAGCATGACGCACTGGAATTATTCCAGGTGCAGCTGACAGTTGGTAAGACACCCATCTAAGTTACAGCCAGCTACAGACCCCCTGCTCCATGACTCTGGACACCCACTCCATCTATCTGGACCTACTTGTCTCCATCATGGTACCCCCTAGCACCCTGACCATTGGTGACTTCAACTACCCCACCATAGACTGGGTGAACTATTCCTGCACTAATGCACTCACCCAATAATTCCTTCACTTCATCAGTTCTAATGCACTAGACCAGCTTGTTTCATCCCCCACAAGGGGAGATAACATTCTGGACTTGGTTCTCACCAACATGGGCGACCGCTGCACCACTCCCATAGTATGTTCTTCACCAGTGAGATCAAATCATCGGTCTGTCTCATTCGAAGTTTCTATCTCACCCCCCCCCAGCCATTACCAGGCTAAAAAAAAATTCTCAAAAGCTGACTACAACCTCCTAAGGGAGGGTATCAGTAGCTTCGGACCACCGCCCCTCTCAGAGGATGCAGACAACTATGCTGAACAGTATGCAAATGCAGTATACAAGCACCTGTACAACTGCATGGACTCAGCCATGCCCGACAGAACTGAAACCTGCTCCTCAAAGAAACACAAACCTGTTTGGTGGGCATCCTCTATCAACAGGCTTTACAACAAAAGGAAGAAACTGTTGTCGAAGGGTAAAAAGAAACAAATTCCAAATTGGAAAAACTCCTGCCTCAGCCTCAACAAGCAAATTAGATCACTAGTAAAAACCTCCAAAGACAATTATGAGTTGAAACTAGCCTCCAAAACAAAGAGAAACCACAAGTCCTTCAATTACGTCAGGAACCTCCATGGCAAAGCCCAGGTTTGTTCCGAATTAGTACTTAATGGTACCACTTACACTGACCCTGTTGACTTAACCAACCTGCTAGCTGATAGGTTCAGTGCAAACTTCACCCCCCCATCCCCACCAAAGGCCCATTTGACATCCCTGATACTTGTCCCACACCTCACATCTCCAGAGATCAAGTGTTAAAGGCCCTATCCAAGGCAAAGAACACAGCTTCCATGGAATTTGATAGTCTCCCAGGCTGTATTCTGCACCATCTTCAGAAAGAACTAGCTTTGCCATTGAGCACTCTATTCAACCACAGCCTAATTACAGGCTTCATTCCAGCAGAGTGGAGAGCTGCCATTGTCCTCTCCTTGCACAAAGGTGGTACCACTACTGACCAAAGAAAGTATAGCCCTATTAGCTTGACAAGTTTAATCTGTAAAGCCATGGAGCGTATTATTATGGATCTCAACAAGGCATAGGCAATCTCCAAGCACTTGGCTCCACCCATTTTGGATTCGTCAGGTGCAGATCTTGTCTATTGAACCTGGTTGGCTTCTTTGAGACTGTCACCAAGGCCCTGGATGAGGGAAAGTCAGTACATACAGCTTACCTTGACTTGGCCAAGGCCTTTAACACAATCCCCCCACTCGGGCATCATCAAAAAGCTAACACAACTTGGTGTAAATCCCTGTCTTCTCGGGTGGGTGGCCAACTGGCTCAACTATAGGACCCACAAGGACAAAATAGGTGCCAGCACCTCCAACCAACAGCAGACCTGTCACTAGTGGTGTTCCTCAGGGATCTCTCCTGGGACCCCTAATGTTTGGCATCTACTTCTCAGAATTCCAGGCAAAGACAAAGGGCCTGTGACTGACCAAGTTTGTGGATGACTGTAAGTTGGGTGCTGTCATTGACTCCCCAAATGATGTTAACATACTGCAAGAGGGTCTCACAGCTGCAAATAACTTTTGCCAAAGTCATGGCCTTAAGTTAAATGCAAAAATATATATTATCATACCATTCGGCAAAAACATGGCCCTTACTGATTACCACATCAGTGGCAACCCCGTAAGCACACAGCCTGTGGTGAGCAACCTGGGTACTCAGGTTGAAAACAATCTCACATTTGACCATCAAGTGGCAGCAGTGGTCAGAAAAGCCTTTTACTTGATTCATCTCATAAGTAAAGGGATTGCCTCCAGAAAAAGGAGGTTATATCCTCTCTGTACTTTTCCCTCATTAGGCCTATAACTGAGTATAATGCCATGCTTGGTATGTACCTCTCCAAACACCTGCATCAACTGGAATGGCCACAGAAATACCTCACAAAGAGAATCCATGGCCTCCAACATCACTATCACTCTACTCATTATCATACAGATTTTTCAGAGGTGATCTGTGTCTCACCTACAAGACAATACCGGACCCTGCCCTACTAGAGATGCTCCATATCCATAAGTCTAACTCCTCGCGCATTACCTGTTTGATAGGCCTAAATCTAATATGCAACATCAACAAAACCTGCTGGAGAGACTGGTTCATCTCCCAGAGGCTGCCCCATTTCTGGAATAGACTTCCCATACATGTCAAACAGAGTACCTCGCTGACCCTGTTCAAGCGCAATCTTGATGAGTGGACGGGAAACCACAAATTTGTCCCAGGGATTCCACTTTTGTCCCTCATTGACAGAGGCGACAGGTGCTGACTGAGGGTTCTTTTTTGGGGATAAACTCTTGGCTAGGGTTGTAAGGGTCCCAGGGCTATTAACCTAGCAACCTCCTATGATCCTATGAAACATGCATGTCCACAGCTAGTGGGGTTTGGCTTTATTGGCCTGAATGCATCCACAAAAACCTAAAAAGAAAAAGTAAAAAGTCATGGACATTCAGAAGCCATACAGCTGAAACACTTGCTGTCCTAATAAGGGGTTATTTGCATATATCCAATGAGCCTCTATTACAGAAGGTTTAAGGATTTACACATTGAATACTTTAGCTTGGCTAGGTTTTTCTTTTGGTTGCAACAGATGGTGAGGTCACCTGTGACTTCATGCTATTTAGTGAATAGTGAAATAGGGAGTATTAATGAGATTAATTTGTAGGAAGGATTTCTATACTAGAACACTTGAATGAAAATGCGTCAAAGCACCAGAGAATAACAATTATGTCCTCCTCGCAGCTCTGAGTGCTCAGGATTCAGTCCCTCAGTCTACATAGGACCAGCCTTGCTATGCATGTGACTAACCAACCACACGTCTTGGGAAAGATACTCCAGCTATTGCTAAAAGAATATAGATGCAGAACAGTGCCACCTACTGGTGACATAACCTGACTGTGATAACTTGGAAAGGCAGGAATGGGGGCAGTAATCTGATTTTTGTATGAAATGCAAGGCTTTCTGGAGTTTCTGTGGGGAAAATGTTTCAAACTTCATCATCACTAAGCCTAGCAGATAAACATGTAAATAAATTACATTTAATACCAACATAAATTAACCAAATTCCTTATTTTTTTTAACTTCTCCAAGTCTTTTGGGTTTCTAATACCATGGTGCGAATTAACCCCATTCCCAAGTCAAAGTATGAATAAAGTTCATGAAATTAGTATTGTTTCAATCTTTGGTGTTAGCCAGAAGTGCTCCTCGCAGTATGCGCAATGTGCCCAGTAATGACTCCTTCTGCAATTCACATGAAGTTACATGTATCGGTAACATATAAGTACGATTGCAATTTCCTTTCTATAAGACCCATTGCTCCTACTACTGGAACTATCTGGGTATCCTTCTTCCACATTGCCCTCATTTCTGCCTGCAAATCCTGGTATTTTATGACTTTGTGTCTCTTTGCACGTAAGACACTGTAGTCACTACATGTAGCAATTTTAATGATCAATGCTACTGCCTTCTTTTCCTGGAGCACTATATCTGTTTTTCCTCACATCTATTTTTTTGAACTGTTCATAGTGGGTGATACCATGTGATATAAACTTCATCATTTTCTGTAATGCTTTGTGGCTCACATTTCCAGTGTTTTTTAGCTACTTCAGTACTATAATGTTTGCACAATCCCCAATGCAATAATCTTGCCACATTATTATGGCTTTCAGTATGCAGTCCTTCTGCCATTAGTACGTCACAACAAGCAACAAGATGTGCGACTGTTTCCAATTCTGTTTTACAAAACCTACATTTGTCTGTTTCTCCCAAAGTTCAATGGACTTTGTAAACCAACATGTACATAGTTCACTATCTTGGGCTGCCAATATTAACCTTCCATCTTTTGGTTTAAATTCACCTCTCCTTAACCATTCCTGCATTCGATCCAGATCAACATGAGGTTGTTCCAAGAGTTTTCTATACTTGCAACTATATTTATGCAGTTTCCATATTTCTTGCCTTCTCATCTGATCCTTCACCTTATTTTCTTTCTTTTGTTTTTTGGCACATTCAGTTGCTGCCTGATTTTTATCTACTGCTGGTTTGATTTCCATTCCTGCTTGACACCAATATGTTTCTGCTAAACTAAGCAAGGAAGCCATCTTAGACTTATTCTCCTCATGTTTCAAAACTTTCACTACATTTGGGTCTTGTGAGGTCAGCTGATATGTATGCAGTCCCACGATTGTAGATCTATACATGTAATCCATTTTGAGGAGGCCCATACCTCCTTAGAATGAGGAATACATAGTCTTGGTATACATAGATTTTTATAAATCATTTGATGAGCATGAAGCATCCTTCTTGTTTTCCTATCTGACCTGTTCAATACTTTCTGGGGCCAGTCCAGAGGTGCTGGAAGATGCTGAAGGCTGGGAGGAGGGGTGGAGGTCCAGAGGGGCATGTAGTGACCTGAAAAGGGAATTTTTACTTTTTTCTACTATCAACTGTGATAAAAGATGCAAGTGCATGATACATGTTGAATAGCTGCATATATGGCTAACTATAGCTGCATTAAGAATAATTCCACTTAAGTTTCTTATTAAAATAATAAATTAAATGGCTGCCTTTCATCGCTCCATTCCAAGTGTGAATGGGACATACACCATCACCTGAATGCATGGCTTTTGACTACACTATTCACAAAGATGGCCTGTGTGCTAAAACCTGAATGAGTAAATGAAAGGAGGACAGAAGTTTTAATAAGCAATGTTAAATTCTGGCTTCTTTTTGGTATTTGGGCATTCCAACGCTTAAACTACATAGTGGTGAACAGCAATTGCAATTGCTATATAGCATGGACATTATGGCTTCTGTTTGTTTCTGGCCATAGTCCATACAATCTAGTGTACACTTTATATTGTGAAAGTGGATATGGTGAAGATAGGTTGGCCATTTCCAGATTCAGAATAAAAAGTATACAGTGAGTTGTCAGCACTATAGACAGAAATAGACTAAAACCAGTGTCCATGCTTCTGCTTTCTCAACTATGTCCTAGCATGTTGGAGACAATAAAATGCTGGTTTCTGAGTTTCCTTAAAAGAACACACACATATGCACAGTCACAGACTTTGCTACTTAACTTTGCATTATGAGTTTCCAGTCCTACTAGTACTTCACACCATTAGCTTGAGCTGACCCAGCTAAAAGGACAGGTTTGAGTTTGGATGCCAAGACCTTCAGAGCTTTCATACCAAATGAGAGATGGAGGCTTAGCCCAGAGAAGACATTGTTAGGAATAAAAAACAAAAAACAAAAAAACAAGGGGGTGGGTGGAGGGAGGCAGTAGTTACTGCAGCAGTGATCATTTGAACATCTACTGCTATGGTATAGTTATTTACACAACTGAAGTATTTTCTTCATATTGATCATTGTTGGAGTAGTCTGAGCTGTATGGATAGAATACCATAGCTTAGAACAACTGGGAGGTGGAAGAAGAAGGGTCCAGGAGCCCCTGGAGAATGGATCTAGCAAAAACTTAACCTAGATCTGGAGAAGGAATCTGGCTTGTAGTGCTTTGTAAAAGTATATACAAACAGCCAAGTTGCTACTTCTAGAATACTGCTAGAATTCAACCCTTTCCAAAGCATCATAGACAAAGACAAGGCCCTGGTAGAATATGGCTTGACCCTGCCTGGAATAGTTTTGTTGCAGTGGGAATAACAAAAGGTAATAGCCTGAGATATCCATTTGGAAATAGTCTGCTTTAATATAGATTGTCCCTTCTCCTTACCTCCGTAATCAATAAACAACTGATTAGAAGTTCTTAAAGATTTTGTAATGTCAAGATAGTACATGAGCTGTCTGTGGGCATCCAAGGTATGAAGTATCCTTTCTCCCTCATTTTGGCATTGAACATAATGAGATGGATAGTTTGGCATTAAGTAAATTTGAATACCAGTTTAAGCATAAAATAAGACTTAGTTCTCAAGTAAACCCTGCTCTGTGAAAAAATAATTAAGGTTTACCCACCATAAGAGCTTACAACTCAGATACTCTTCTTGCAGAGGTCAGAGCAAGCAGTAAAACTGTTTCCATGTTAAGAACATTAAGTCAGCCAGATGAGCTGGTTCAAATGGAGAAAGTGATAGCTTCTCTAACACAAAAGTAATGCCTCAAGGAGGTGCCACTGGTTTTCTTGGAGGTCTCATGCAAAACTCCATTCAAAAACATTTTGACATTGGAATGCCTTGAAAGAGGGGGACTGATGAGTAGACATGCTGAATTGGCAACAAATGAACCTTGATAGAGGAGTAAAACAGGTGATAGGAAAATAACTTAGTTTACTATTGAAACAAAGAAATCACTTTCTTTGTTTGCTTAAATCAGCGAAAAAAAACATCGGAATCATAATTTTGACTCCTACAGTATATAGACTGCCAGTTCACAGATGTCCGCATTTGACTTAATTTAAAATAGCTTTAGGTCACATCAGTCACCCAAGCTATTCAGCGTAACTTACCGTTAGACTTTCACATCAATGGCACACGTTTTTTACTGCTTTGCAGGGGGGCAAACAACCTTGCACCCCCCCTGTGGGGGGATGTGTCCCCCACTCCCTGCAAACTATATATACCAACTCTGAGACTGTACTACAGTGAGGGAAAATGGTAAATTCCCTGTTCTTCACTGTACCTCAATCTCCACTCACAATACTAAACTCAGACAACCGAATTACGCTTCACATTTGTTATTGTGAATTCATAGTAGCCTGGTTCGGCATTGTGCTTCTTTAAAACTTGCCTTTCAACCACATGCCATTCGATAACCTGCACTATGAGATTGCAGTAGAAAACCAAGTAATTTTCATAGATATTGTAAAACAAAAGAAACACTACTTGTAATGGGTTCTGGTTATGTTTTTGGGACCAGCTAGAAGCCATTTTCCATTTGCTATTATATGATTTTCTAGTAGAAGGTTTCCTTGCCCCCATTAGTACCTCCTGCACATACTCAGTAAACAGGTGCCTAAAAGTTATTAAGACCCTTTCACCCAGGCAGTTAGTTAAACTTGTTTGGGGGTTGGGATGTATAAAATATCCCTGTTCTTTTTTTTTTAAACCTTATTAAATTATCACATATGACACAGGCAATCATACATTTATACAAATGAAAACAAACTATACTGACATATTTTCAGTTGCAAACATTATGCATCACTCATAATCTATCCAGTCATTGTCAGTCAAACATTACAAAGCTCATTCAAGTGTTGCCTTTCATTAAACCCCATTCCTCCTATAAAACATTATTCTGCATGTATTTATCCACAATTCCCATTTTTGGTATGTAATTTGCTCCTACCCTTTTCTAAAGATACCACATCCAGTTGTTTTATCTGTGTTACTATATTCACTTCTTCTAGTACAGTTGGTTTAGACTTTGATTTCCACTTTCTAGTAATTGCTTTTTTGACAGCCACCAGAATTAAACTCGGCAAGGTCTTACTATGTCTAGACAATTCTGATTCTGTGTTACAGCTGAAAAAAAAAATCCTTATTTACATGAATTTGCTCACCCAGTATTTCTGGTAGAGTATTCTGCATGGAATTTTTAAAGTCTGCCAACTTATTTCACTCCTAAATATAGGTTCCCAATTACCTCTTTTGTCTCTCTTCTTGTATATCTAAAGTCAGTCTATGAGGAAACGTGGCAATTGCCCCTGGCCAACATCAAAAGAAGAGAAAACCACTGTTTTCTGGGCTTAAAGGGAGTCACCACAGAGATATTGGGTGATTCATTGTAACTCTACAGAATCACCTTGAATATCAGTGGAAAGGTTGGAAGAGCATACAGGAGTATTCCTGTCCAAGGAAAGGAAAAGGCATAAGTCTATTAGGCCTTCTTGCATGAAGTCCTGGAGCAGAATTTTGCCAGCTGATTGTTTATTGAGAAGGCAAAAAGCCCTACTTGAGAAACTCCTGACAGATGGCTCAGATCTTAGAAGACCCCTGATATAGTTTCCATTTATGAGGGTCTGCTTTTGATCTTCCCAGTTTGGCATATAATTTTGTTCTGATAGAATGTTGGAAGTAGAGTGAGATTCTTCTATATCCTGTGATAACATGGCTAGTCTGCATTGGGGTAAGACCTGGTTCTCCCTTGCTTGTTTATGTGCCACATCATGGTGGTGTTGGCCGTAACAACTTGAAGTGGTCCAGGGGACCAAATGCGATTAGGAGAGTTGAGTGCCTTGATAAGTGCAAGCAGCTGTTTTTCATTCATGTTCTTGTGTCTGTCATTGTTGTCCCAGATACTTTGCAATTGTATCCCCCTTAATATTGATCCCTAAGCAAGTCCAAGGTGTCTGTGGGGACTGAATATTCTGGAGCAGGAGGGGAGAGGGAGAGACCTGGATTCAGGGTATTTGATGTCTCCACCAAGTGATTTCTCTTCTCACACATCCCAGAACTGGAATCTGAAAAGTTAATGGGTGTTGGTGCTGGGGCCGAAAAGGCCATACTTCTCAAATGTCCACATTTTCGCTTCATAATGTTTGGTATGTTTCTCATAAAATTATCTTTTTCTGGTAAACCACTGGCAAATCATTGAAGAATGAAATCAGAAAATAATGTGACATTTGGGTTTCAGACTTCTTACCCTTCAGAAAAATTAATGCTAATGCAAAATCTGTTATTTTCTCAACTTTCTAAGTTTGTAAGAGCCATATTTCAAAAATGTCTCTATTTTCAGGCCTTTGTTTCCCCAGTATTTATAGCTTTGCCCAGATTTCTTGATCTAAGAGGTTGAGAGGTATAAAAGAGTCTTTAGACACCATTGTTTCTTTTTCATGTACAGTCTAGCCAGAGGTATCATGAGAATCATCGATGCCATGGAACACAGAATCCTGAGGTAATCCCTCCCTTGCCCACTAAGGGGACCCCATCTACAGAAAACATTGCTAACCTCCGGTCCATAGTGGCTATATGTGCAACACCAGAGGGATCTGGGGAAAAAAAAATCTGGAATAAATCTAAATATAGATCTATGTTTTTTCCTGTGAAGAAAAACTCTTGCACTGAAGTTCACTTGGAATCCCAGCTTGCCTAGGAGATCTCTCACCAAACAGAGAGATTCCTACCACTTTGAAAAATAGTCTGCATAAATTAGCAAGTCATCTAAGTATGGAAAAAAGTGGATACCCTGTAGCCTGCAATGTGCTATAACTGGAGCTGGACACTTTTTGAACACGTTTGAGCCAGTGGATGGCCCAAAGGGTAATTGAGAGAATGGATAATTTGATCCAGACAGATAAAACTTTAAGGAAAAATCTGAAGCCTTAAAGGATAGGAATGTGATACTAAGCATCTTTTAAATCTAAGGTTACCAAAAAATTTGAAATGGGGAAGAAGGGGGTACGAGATTGTGTTGTAAAAGCATTGAATTTTGGCACTGGTTTAAGAAAAAAGGTCCATAACTAATCTCTAGGCATTTTCTTTCTTTGGCATCAGAAACATTATTAAATGAAAATGTCTTCCCCCACTGGGAAAGAAGAAATATTTCTGTTATCCTCCTGATAGGGCATGTGCTGTAGGACAGGAGGGAACAGAAGGGTTTGGCTTGGTGGATGTGGAATAATTCCCTGCAAAGGAGGGACCACTTCCCACTTCTGGAGGGGACAACAGACTGCCAGGGTGGGAGGGTTGACAAGGCCCTTACATAGTCATTCTGATTTAAACTGTCCTTGTTCTGGGGGGATTCCTGCTTTCTTTTAGGGAGCCTCTCCACCATTGTTTTTTAGTGTCTGCTCACCAGCATATTACTAAGAATGACTGTTTCTTGCCACAGTTGGACAAGATAGGGAAAAAAAACTGAACATTTAGAGAAGGAGGGAGGGATAAAAAATCTGAAAGATTCTCTGTATCAGCTTAGCCCTCACATCATATTTTGTTAAACTTTGCAGCAATGAGACCAAAATCTCTATCCAAAAGTGAATTTAAATCTCATTTTACATCCTTCAGGAGGTTCTGAAAATGAAGCCAGGCAAAACCTCACTGGATGTAGCATCTACAGTCATCACAAACACACATTAAACAACTAGTGACCTGAACAAAGAAAGAAACCGAAACACACAAACAGATTTTTCCTCACAGGAAGGAACTACAAGTAAAACATACCTTATATTTTCACAATTAGAATAAACTTTAACATATAAGCCTGACAATTCAAAATTCTAAAAATTAAAGTTGCAGAAGCAAACACTTTTTCCCCAGACATAAACTGTTTACCGTTCTTGGCAGAAGGGGAAGGATTAGAGTTAAAATGCTTGGCAGCAGCTGGATTTTGGGAAGTGTGTGTGCAAAAGCTTAAAAGACTGAGTAACTGTATACATTCTCTTTGTCTTTTTTGGGGTAGCAGGCTGGATATCAGGAAGAATGCAGGCAGTGATACACACTTCCTCCAGAGCTGACAGAACTGGGGAAATGGGTGAAGGTTCTGGAAATTCCTTCTGCAACAGCTGATAGTACTGCTGGGGGACTGTGTTCTCCCACTGAACACACTTGTAAATTCTGGAAATATTCTAGGAGAAAGAAAATCATTTATAGGGAGATTTGGGTAACATCCTGTCCTCTGAGTCAGATTCAGAATTCTGAGGGGAAAAATGTATTTGTTCCATTGCATTCCTATCCTACTTTAATTTCTTGAATCTCTTCAGGAAAAGAGGAATCCATTTTTCTTTTACCAGAAACCACTTAATAAAAAAGATCAATAGACTGTACAAGACCCTGAGCCAGACTTAATAAACTACTCCTGTCCAATGAACCTGGAACAGGAGAAGCTATAAGTTTAGTTTAAGGATTCTTTTTGACAGGGAAATTAAGGCAAACATGTTTTTAATTGCAACAATAGCTTCCTCTGGGATAGACATACCATTCTGGTTAAGCAGGGGCATCAAAATTACCTATTCTCACAACACCAACAAAAGTAGCTCTCCCTTGTCCACTAATTGGATCCTAACAGCTGCAGAGGACATTAATAACCCCCAGAACTTACTGTGATCCATCATTCCTAGAAATATCTTAGCCAATTGTGGTAATATCTGTGTGGCAGAGGTGGTCCCAAAATTCTGGGCTATTCTGACATTAGATGAGAGATGATGCCTTAGCCCAGAAAGCTGCTAAAATGAGACAGTACCCTACCCCAGGAAGATAATATGTTTGGGAAGTTCGGTTCTGTCATTTCTTATTTTTGGATTTCTAGTTTTTGTTTTGCTTGTGTGCCATACTTTGGTGTGTGTGTGTGTGTGTGTGTGTGTGTGTGTGTGTGTGTGTGTGTGTGTGTGTGTGTGTGTGTGTTGCCTTCAAATAATTGGGTGCATATCTCTCAACATTGTAGACCAAGAAATTTGGATAAAGAGATAAATAAAAGTGGGACAAAGGCCTAAAGGTAGTGGCAATTTTTAAATGTTTCTCTTACAGACTTAGAAAGTTGATAGAATAAAATATTTTGCATTAGCATGAATTTTCTGAAGGGTATGAAGTCTGAAACTCAAATGTCTGTCATTATTTTGTAACTTCATTCTTTAATGATTTATCACTAATTTGTCAGAAAGCCACAATTTTATGAAAATGGACCAAAGTATGAGGCAAAACTCTGGACATTCTACAAAAATCTGTATAGTTGAGAGGTATGATTGGGTGTTTCCCTTGTAAATTTGCTAAACTTAGTGCAGTTAGATCTCCAGCCACTTGATATTACTACTAAGAATCAAACTTAGTGCAGTTAGATCTCCAGCCACTTGACATTACTACTAAGAATCTATCTTAAATCTGTGATGTCAGCATATACCCTGTTGGGTGTGTTTATAGCTTGATTATTAAAAATCTTTGAAAGACTAAGATGGAGTAGGTACCTGAATGCAACTGAAAGAAAAAACTAGAGTTCTGCTAAGGAGTGGGATAGACAAACCACTTAAACTAGTCAGTTATTCTGAGTGCTGCTTTATAATTATTTATTACATTGCAGCAAATTAAATTAAGCATAAGTGCTTTGTAAAACCCACCCAAGATTTAATATAGATTAAATTTGAGAATATTCACATGTAGGATGTCACTGCTGAACATATTTGAAGTACACTCCATAGTGACTTAGATGTAGCAGATATCCATTCAGATCAGAGATGCCGCTGCTGTGTGCAGGTCTGTATGAAAAAGATGCGTTTCTGTCCTTTCATGAGTCAACATCATGCTACCATGTTATGGTGTAGATTCTGTTTTCTTCAGTACAACAGCAGAAGTAATTTGTAGTAACAATGAAAAGAGTTCTCATTGACTATGGTACACAATAGTATGGTGCCTCTTTTGTTTCTGTAGTTGGCTCACAGTGCTTTGCTGCAGATTCCCACTGCCCTCATGAAGTGGAGGTTTCAGCACTTGGGAAATGTGCCTTATCCCCTGACCATACCTCAGGACAGCTCTCATCCACAGGACCCCAGTCTCCAAGTAGGATGCGGATGGGAGTATAAACAAATACACTCTATCCCCTGATCGTATCTCAGGGCAGCTGTCAGACAAATTCCTTTTTGTCATGAGGCATACGGAAAAGTGCACCCCTCCCAAAGAGTACATAACTAGGACTGACAAAGAAAAGAATGAATGCTTAGATATTAAAATAAAAATTCTGAAATAGTAGCTTGAATCAACAAAGAAGCAGTTTTCATTATTACACTATATAAATAACCTGTTGTCATTGAAAATGGTTTGCTTGATGTTGCTTAGTGTTGCAGAATGCTAAATCATTGCACCAGCTTCTACTACATCAAGCAAATGAATATAGAATTGATGTGAGCCAGAATGCAGCTATAAATGTATGTGATTGTTTTCAAACTTCCATCTCCAAAACGTGGAACTCTACTTGTCACAAGGTGAAACAAATGGACACTGTATGAAACATTTGCTAACAACTTCAACTAGGAAGCTAAGAGTATCATTATTAGCAGAGTTCTTTTGATGAATTAATATGATTCAATACTATTTGGTATTACTTTATGTGAATACTTGTTAAAAAAATCCATAGCAATGAACGTGTGCAAAACCTTTTCAATGTAGAGTGGAACATAGTACTTCTAACACTCAAAATGAGGAACATTCCTCATAATGAGGTACAATTGAGAGGTATTTATTTTATTTTATTTATTTACATTTGTTTATTCTGGTGGTGCATTAATCAAATGTAACCATATACAGGCACAACCAGAGATAAGAAAGGCAATCACAAAAAAAAAAAAAAAAAAAAAAAAACGGTGCAAATTTTCATACAAAGATAGCAACAGCTGCAAGTATAAAATTCACATGTAAAGAGTGGTGATAGATTTTTACAAAGATAAAAGCAAAGCAAGCATATAATATGTATAGTAGACCCAAATAAGTATCTAACAAGAGCAACTAGCTGAGATAAAGAAAGACCTTACTCAACAAATATGTACATCTTACACACACACACACACACACACACACACACACACACACACACACACACACACACACACACACACACACACACACACACACACATATATATATATATATATATATATATATATAGGTGCACTTCACTATCTCGAAATACTGAAATCTTGAATTTCAGTATCTTGAGACTAAAATATTGAAAGATCAGTTGCGCGGAAGTCCACATATCTGAATCCGGAAATGTTGAATCAGCGGTTGTGGTGGTGCGCTGTGTTAAAGGATAGCTGGAGATTCAGGTAAGTGTTTATATTTTAAGGGTTTTGGGTAGGGATTTTAGTGTATGTTAGCGTGTTGGGAAGTTGTATGTGTAGGTTACAGTATGTAGGTAAGAGTGTGAGTGTGTAAGTGTTGAGAATGGTGGTGTTTGTACCTATGTGATGTGTGTTTGTGTATGGGGAACATAGAGTGTGTAGTGGTGGGTTTAGTGTCTTTGTCTATTTAGTGCAACCTCGGAGTTAGTATATATAAGTAGCGGGGGTGTATTTGTGTTGTTGT